>NW_026463589.1:0-73298 GCF_021730395.1 Mercenaria mercenaria
AAAGGAAAATCTTGTTAACTTTCTAGGGGTCACATTTTTTATTCAATCTTCATAGACCGTGGTTGGAATGTTTGGTATTATGAAGTCTTATAAGATTTCGACTTTGGGTCATGTAGGTAACTAGATCACTTACTAAAATTAAATTAAAAGCTTGTTTATACTCTAGAGGCCACAGTTTTGCTCCAATCTTCACGAAACATTGTCCGAATGTTTGTTCACATATAATTATGGACAAGTTTTAATCTGGGTCATTTAGGGTCAAAAACTAGGTCACAAGGTCAAATGAAAGAAAATGCTTGTTTAACTCCTTGGGGCCGAAATGCGACTAAAGGCGCTATATTTTCTACCCCCGTAGCGTCGATATCTGACTATACGCGCGTTATCAGGACTCCCCAGGACGGCGATTGACGAGTATAGTCGCTGCACCGAGATCATGCTGATTGCGTCACATACTTGTTAATTTTTGATAATCCTGATAAAAGCAAAATTATTTTGCAAACCGGCTATTATTTCTTAGATGTTATATAATTATTAATTATGCTAATAATTAGTTTCCTTGTTAAAATAAATGTTTGTAAATATGCGGTAAAGGAAATAAAAAAGACGAACTCCGCTGTGTTTCGTTCATACTGTATTTCAAAAGATTAAAATAATGTCGGCTGCCAGAGATTTTTCTTACAGCGAAGAAAATATCCATTATCATGCTGATTTTGACGTACCAAATCCGTCGGATGATGGTTCAGACGATGAAATTTCATTATCAGAGAAATGAATGGTCGGAAAATGTTAAGTTTTAGAAAGCTAAAATATATAAACTAATGGATAAAAATAACACAGCAAAACATGTTTCATACATAACAATATGTGTAAATAAACACAACGTTTATGTACATGTTTAGAAATTAATTTACATCAAAATAAACCATCGATATTCACTCAAAAAATGGGTGTTAATTTTGAGTAATGCTGATGTAAATACTCTGTGTTAATAATGTATTTCTATTTATTGGAATTTAATGTGTTTACATGTGAAAAAAAAGTAATAAAATCGGAAATGTTCAAATATTTATTAAACGCAGTAGGTGTGTAAAAATGGTGAAAGTTTCGAAGTGAAATGATTTCAATTGACTGCATGCGAGTGTGATTAAGATAAGATCATATTGTGTTCTTCGACGTCAGGAAATAATTCTTATCTCGCCGCAGCATGTATATTATGATATCGGCCTCAGGGAGTTAAACTCGGGCCACATTTTTGGTCCAATCTTAATGATAATTGGTCGGAATATTTGTCTCCATGAAATTTCGGACAGGTTAAAAATTAGGTCCGGTTGGGTAAAAAGCTGGTTGCTCCTAATCCCCGTACCGTACATCCATATTCGACAACACTCGGTTTTGAACGGATAATGGCGGAAACCGCTGTCTATTTTTAGAAATATATTTAGCGGTTATTCTTTAATCATAACTACGAAATAGTGCCTCTAGTATAGTGAACTATAATAAATAAAAGTATATGCACATATTAGGCTTATTACAACAGAGAACTTTCATATCGAAGTGAGAATTTTATGTATTGATTTGACTATATAGATGCAAAAAGTAGCCTTTGAATACCTATTTTGTTTCACATGAGTTACTTCGTTGGTAGAAGTGTGCATGTGACAGATGAGCCTAAGGTTAGCAGTGATTTAGATATCATATAACATGACAGTTCATGATAATTTGAAGAAATTAATTAGAAACATTCTGAAAATAAACGAGAAATTTTAGAATAGAATCTTCGATATACATTGTATGATCATTTTGTGTCGATTCGCCGTAAAACCAACTCACTCACTCACTCACTCTTTTTGATGATTGCCGTGAGGATCGCCGTGAAAACAAAAATCCCAAGTAAAAATCTTTGTGTTTTTAGCTTTTTATGTTTACTATATATTTTATTTCTTTCATGTCTCTGTGTTTAGGTGAATCTGAGGAAAGTCCAAAATATTGCAACTGTTCATATTGTTACAATTGTAAGCAAAGACGTATGCTGGCTTAATGAGGAACCACACTATAACTTTTTTTCAGAGCCCACGTTATTGACTTGTTTCCAACAAAAACTGGAAGATATTTCTGATTTAGATCTGTGTATATTTTTACGTTTACTGCATCAGTGACGTTTCCATGACGTCGCAAATATGACCACTTCGCGCACTTTTGACGTCAGTTATACGGGGACAAAATCTGCCTTGAAATTATTGTACCGGCAATATTTTTTAACGTAAACCAATAAATTATACATGAAATGAAAGCTGACATGAAACTCCTGACGATGATTTAATCGGAATTGCTCTACGTTTTCGCGTAATAAAATGAGAGCCAAAAAACGAGTTTTCTTTTTACTTAAATTTTCCACAAAAATAGCTTCGCTCAGCGTTAAAAAATATCCATTCGTAATTTTTTTTTTACCAAAATAGAATATGTTTTACACTAATACGTCCTGTAAATATGTAGTAAAAAGCAGATAGTTTTACCGTGCCGTTTTGTGGCAATAAGAACTTTTTAAGCATCACTACAGTAACATTTTTCGACGCTGAAAAAAAATGTCGTGGAGATATGGCCCTTAAGGTTAGGCAAAAAATGTTTGTTTCTGGTAACATGTTACAAAATAGGGTAGGAAGCCAAGGTGCTGCCAGTTTTTATTTACACAGTTCCAATTAACTGTAATACATTTATTATTAGGTATAAGGCCATGTTACGGCTACGAAGTAGGTTCGAAATGGCTTTTTTGACCATGTCTGGAAGGTTTTCGACCCAGTTGGGTCCCTTTTGACATAAACTTGTACCCTTATAATACATGGTCGACTAGGTATGGGTCCTGGCTACGGATTAAGACCATGTTCGAAAATCTGGGTGAGCCATATGTGTCAGGGGAGGTAATACATGGAGGAATGGTACTGTATTAAATTCATACTGAATTTCAGCTGATAATGACACTATGTTAGATTTTGACCCTTGTTCGTGTCTCTACACCCCAGGTACCTACCTTTACTATATATGAATATGTTTGTAGGTGTCTAAGCTTTACATTTAAGCTATTTACAAGTCCATATGAGCTCAGGACAGGTATCAGAAAATGAAAAACTTGGTATTTGCAGAAGGGTGCTGGCCAAGACTAAGCCGGCCCGCCACGAGGAGCCGTGAGAATTGCTTCAATGGTGTCATTGGACTCAGTGAAGGTAGTGCTTGAGTTTTCAGGACTGCCTTGACTGCTCTGAAAGTTCATATTTTGAGAATATTACCGGAATTTGACCTATGACCTTGACCCCTAGTCGACCGGGTTCGAACCTGACGTGGCATGTTTTCTCTAGGTACTTTCTTGCCCTTTGCAACAAGGTATCATTTATTAAAATCGGACATCAGGTTATGAAGATATGACTCCTCTGACAAGGCCAGCCCCTCTATTTGATATATGAAGAAGTATGCATATTTTCACGAAAAAATGATATATTTTGAGACGGTCCTCCGACGAAACCGTCGGCGATAAAAATATACAAATTACATATCTGCTTAGACAATGTTTAGATATAATTTATTAAAGTTATTTCATTAAAATATCTAGTGTTTGGAACATTCTACAATTATGTGAAGTTAATGAAAAACACTGCCTTTTACCGTACGGAAAAGTACGGAAATACAGCTTTTATCCAAAATTACGTACAGACGGACGAAAAGATGTTGTCTTTTTTTGTCACAAACTTTCAAATTTTGTCATTTTCTGTCAAAAGAAGTTTTATACAAAGTATATAAAATATGTTAACTATTTGCGTTGTTAAATAGGCTCAGGTCTATAACTCTCTTTTGGGAAAATGTGTTAGCAAGAAGAGTTTCAAATAATACATGTTTATTATCTTGCATAACTTCGAATATGACCACGCAGATAATGAGGTCACTAAAAGGAAATTTACACTAGTTTTTCCACTGATGTGATAATTATTCTTATCACTATAAACGAATGCCATAGTCTCAGCCTATTCTTTAATTAGTACTTATCCTCGCAGAAACATAATATTTCTGAACGGTAGATATTCGGATCTGGCAGTATGTTAACTAATGATAGTGTTACCGTCTGTGTGATTACACATTCCATAAAAGCTACCACAATTACTAAGTAATGGGATAACTAATGTAATTTCACGTTGATCTGAATGCTGCGTAACCTGTCAATTCTTAAAAAATAATTTAAAACGGTGACGTCGAGAAAACGTAAATTTGTTGACCTAGTATCAACGTATAACAGCTAATTACCTAAAAACGACACCGCAGAACTTTCTAAATTTTGGCTGTTATTCAGAAAACATACTAATGTAAAACATATTCAGTTTTAATCAAAAAAGTATGAATGGATATTTTTTTTAATGCTGAGCGAAGCTATTTTTTGTGGAAATTTTAAGTAAAAAGAAAACTCGTTTTTTGGCTCTCATTTTATTAAACGAAAACGTAGAGCAATTCCGATTAATTCCTCATTAAAAAAAAATCTATTATAGTTAATTGTAAATGTGTAAATAAAAACTGGCGGCACTTAAGCTACCTACCCTATTTATTTAGCATGTTACCAGAAACAAACATTTTTTGCCTAACCTTAAGGGCCATATCTTCACATTCACGTCATTTTTTTCCGCGTCGAAAAATGTTACTGTAGTGATGCTTAAAAAGTTCTTATAGCCACAAAACGGCATGGTAAAACTTTCTGTTTTTTACTACATATTTACAGGACGTATTAGTGTAAAACATATTCTATTTTGGTAAAAAAATTACGGATGGATTTTTTTTAATGCTGAGCGAAGCTATTTTTTGTGGAAAATTTAAGTTAAAAGAAAACTCGTTTTTTGGCTCTCATTTTATTACGCGAAAACGTAGAGCAATTCCGATTAAATCATCGTCTGGAGTTTCATGTCAGCTTTCATTTCATGTATAATTTATGGGTTTACGTTAAAAAATATTGCCGGTACAATAATTTCAAGGCAGATTTTGTCCCCGTATATCTGACGTCAAAAGTGCGCGAAGTGGTCATGTTTGCGACGTCATGGAAATGTCACTGATGCATTAAAAGTAAAAATATACACAGATCTAAATCAGAAATATCTTCCAGTTTTTGTTGGTACCAGTCAATAACGTGGGCTCTGAAAAATTGTTATAGTGTGGTTCCTCCTTAAATACATCAACAAGACAACAAAACACTCATTTCATATGCTGGCTCCAGTGATGTTAATTCAGCTGCAGATACTTCTGTTCTCAAATACATATGTATCGATAGTACCTGTGTCAAATGTATTGGCAAACATGTTATATCTTAATTTTTGTCGAGCCCGCTTGCGGACGAAAAGACATAGTTGTCCAAATGGCTGTTCTGTGTATGTGCGTGCGTCCGTCCGTCCGGATTTGTTTGTCCGGACCATAACTTTGACATGCGTGGAGCAATCTCATTTATATTTGGCATGAAAGTTAACCTCAGTGAGTGTCATGCGCAAACTGCAGGTTCCTATCACACAGGTCAAGGTCACACTTCGAGGAGAAAGGTTAAATTCAATAATGACTTTGTCCGGAGCATTAATTTTCTTCTTCATGCATGGAGGGATACTGATGTAACTTGGCACAAATCTTCACAACCATGTGACGGAGTGTCATGCGCAAGAACCAGGACCTTAGGTCTAAGGTCAAGGTCAGACTTAGCGGTCACATGTCAGATACAAGAATGACTTTGTCCGGAGCATTTCTTTTTCATGCATACAGGTATTGTGACGTAACTTGGCACAATTGTTCACCATCTTAAGATGGAGCGTCATGTGCAAAAATCTAGAATTACTTCCCTTTGTTGTTACTATAAATAGCTTATATTGATTTTTTTTTATTACTGGTCGTAGGGAAAAATCAAGACCACTTTTCTGTAGTACAAAATGCATAATACATCCAATCTCTACTGGTAAGGATTTTCGTGAGGACTTAGAATTTTTTAAAGATTTACTTCCCTTTGTTGTTACTATAATAACTTATATTGTAACTTTTTGCAATCATTTTTTATTTGGCATAAATATTTGCCTCAATGAGACAGGGTGTCATGTACAACTCCTAGTCCTTTTGACAGCTGGCGGGCTCGACATGTTGCCCGTGGGCATCTAGTGTTAAAACGGTCCTATAAACTGACTCTAGCACAACCAAGTACGGTATGGTAAGAATGTGTTATGGCGGATCTCGCCTCATAAACATACATATACATAAGGACAAACAGTCTTTTCCACATACATCAAAAACAGGAGTCTGCTGCAAACCTGCTTTATAAATGAAGGGACATTAGAGACTGGATTCCATTCCCTTATCTAGACTGTCCTTTAACCTTTACTGACAAATCTGTTTTAGTTGGACATTCATTTCTATTGTGGGTTTGCAACTTGACATTTTAGTTGCTTCTTAGATTTAATGCTATTTACTTTTGAAAATATGAAAACAACATTATTTTAATGTGATTTTGCATATAATGTATGTTTGTTTGATGAAATGTTCATCTTTAAAGGCGTACGTAGGATTTATATAGGCAGATGGCCCCCACTTTTTGAAAAATAATAAGATCGATGACAGTGTTGAAAATCGGCAGTTTTCACTAAAATAAACTTTAAACTACCGAACTGTGTCGTTTTTAATAATAACACATTCTCAGTATTGATGTAAAATGGGTTTAAAGTACGACCGGTACAGGCATTTCGCGTTAAATTTGCTGAATTCGGCCATTTCAGACTCAAAATTCGCTTATTAGCAACCCTTGCTTCAAGTAACAATTTATAACAGCTATTCCATTTGTTAATTTTATTTAATATTTTCCTAACAAGAAACTGAAGCAAGGGTTGCTAATAAATGAATTTTGGAAAAAAATGATATTATTTGTCTGGCCTTTCTCACGTATAAGAGTGGCCTCACTTGAAGCCAGGTGCTCGTTGCCAGGCAATATTATAGGTGGCTCCGCTGTCAACATGTGTATGTGAAAACGAAAGTAGATTGTTTATCTAGGAATTATTACAACATTTTACCCTTCTACGTTGAATTTTTAGGGTAAGTAGATAAAATGCAATGTTGTTGTGTTAAAGTAAATAGGGAAGTATTCATTCGATTCTATTTCAATGGAAATAGAGCAGAATTATTGACACACAAGTGGCACAACGGTACAGACTGTTGTGTCGGTGACACTCACAATAATTTGCAGTAGGAAGACAAATCAAAGGCCTGAAGGGCCTGAGAGTCGGCTAATGATTGATGTACTGGTAGTATAGTCTACCAGTTTCAGTTTGGTTTTAGTTTTTTTCCCCAACTGAACAGAGATTTTGTTACAATAGATGAAATGGACATTCAATCGATGCCTAGTAAAACTTTGATTGACATTATACAAGTATTTAAACCCAATATATTTCTCTAAAATTGAAGAGTGGTTCGCAAAAATAAAAATGTTCAAAGTACAAACTACAATTTGACAGGTGACACTAAGATACTGCCCATGACTATAAATATTTTTCCAGTAAACATTTGCCTCCGGCATTACCAAAACAGGCAATTATCGGCTGGTATATATTCGCACATGATAAAATTTGAATATGAAAATTTATATATTGAAATTTTATAGCGCGGATTGCCACATACAATTTGTAACGGATGGACGAAAGAACTGTTCAGATATTTTACAGATAAGGGGCCTGGCAATAACCGTGTCACACGCTAAGTATTGTTCAATCATATTATAAAGGATGTGAATTTAAAGTATACTTACTTTTGCGTTTAAAGATATGTAAATGTTGCTGAGTGTCAATATATAGTGTCATGAATGTTTACACTGACAGGAAAATTGCGCATTCGAAACTAAGAGAAGTTACTCGGACTAGCTACCAATTTCGGAAAAGATAACCAATATTAATAAATGCAGTTCTTTTTTAGTTAAAACCATCATTTATTCTATTTCAGACCTGTTAACCCCTTCAAATCCATGTCAGTAGTCCCCAAGTCTATGTACTTTCAATTATCCGTTTTGATTCATGTAGACAGACGGGCCCAGACTGGGCTGAAAAAATGTTTCAGCCATTTTTACGTGGTCGGTAGCAGGGTGGGTGTGGGGAGGCTTGTTCCTTCCCGCTTTGAACTGCAGTCAGATTTTGAAATGGGCATTGTGGCAGGTGGTAAAAGGGCAAATGTATCAAACTGTAAAGTGGCAATATGGGGGAAGGGTGTGGGAGGATACCTCCTCCTGCAATTAGGGTTTGGGGTATCACCACAAGGAAATTTTGAAAATGTAGACCCTTGATACAGCCTTTGGTGCGATTTCTAACTGAAAATTTTATGTTTCAATTTCTAAATATTACCTCTAGATTCTTTTTAGTATTACAATATTCAAAGTATGAATGACTGTCACTTCATATTTTTACTTTCAGGTCATGCCTCAGCACTAGAATATAAGTCTGATATTGATTCTATTTATGTATTATAAAAATAAATTCTAGAATCATTTCTGTTACAATAATATCTATCATGTCTGTTACTTTAATGTTTAAAGGGGGGGGGGGGGTCGCAGTTAGGTGTCTGCGCAAAATGTTTTTTGATTTTCTCTATATTTTATGACAATATACCTACATGTATTAAGTTTCATTCACAAGTGTTACTGTTATCAGTTTTGACTTACTTTTATAGAAATTTACATTTAAAGTGGGTGGGGTAATTTGACATGTCACCAGCCCGGAACACAATCTCCGCCGCGTTTATAAAAATGGTTCAAACTTTTTACCTGGAACTTTCGTGATAAAATAACTATGCAATGGACATTTACACAACATGTTGCGTTTTAAATTGTCTTGAATACTTTTTTCAACACAGAGCCACAAAGTGGCCTAATCAAATTTACTGATTTTCAATGGACGAACTTCACCAAAAACCTAAAACATTTTTTATTAGTTGAGATATTTAGGTGTTATTTTCAGCAGATATTGTAAGCTAAATAAACAGTAAAATGACAATATATCAGTACACTCTGTTTAAATATTGGAAGAGTGGTACACTCTCAAACTAGGGAAAAGTGGGTGGGGTAAATAAACATGCGAAGCTAACATTCGAAGCAACAAAAACTATAGGAATAATAATTTTGCAGTTCAAGAAATGGCCTCAGATTATCTACTTCTATCTTAATTATTCCCGTATGAGTGGTGGGGGCATATAGATTTGGTCTTGTCCGTGCATCCGTGTGTCTGAGGGTCAGTCCGTCGCCCGAAGTTCTTGACGCACCTAGCTCAAAAAGTATTTGATATAAATTGATGAAAAATTGCATGAGCTTTTATCGTGATATGTACCTTTGATATGTACCTATGATGCGTACCTTTTATTTTTTGTCTGGCTCCGCCCCTTCTTTCCAGAATTATGGCCCCTGACATAGTCAAAAACACATATTTTCACCTTGTGACACGCCTAGCTCAGAAAGTATTTGATATAGATTGATGAAACCTTACATGAATCTTAACCATGATATGAACTTGCGCACCTTTTATTTTTCTACGGTCTCTACACCCTTTTTCCAGAGTTTTGGCCCCTGAAATAGTCAAAAATGCACATTTTCACGTTGTGATGTGGATAGCGCAAAAAGTATTTCATATAAATTGATGAAACCTTGCATGAATCATTATTGTGATATGAACTTGAGCATCTCCTATTTTTTGCCTGACTCTGCCCCCTATTTCTAGAGTTTTTGGCCCCTGAAATAGTCAAAAATGCACATTTTCACCTTGTTTGTGCGCCTAGCTCAGAAAGTATTACATATAATTGATGAAACCATGCATGAGTCTTTATCATGATATGAACTTGTGAACCTCCTATTTGACGTCTGACTCCTATTTCCAGAGTTATGGCCCCTGAAATGGTTCAAAATGCACATTTTTACCTAATGACGTGCCTAGCTCAGAAAGTTTGATGTAAATTCATGAAGCACTGCATGAGTCTTGATTATGATGTGACCTTGCACACTTGGCATTCTTCTTGAGAACCTTAGCGCTTATTACAGAGTTATTGCCCTTAAAATAGCCAAAATAGTGGATGTTTTGTTTGTGATGCTCATAGTTCAAGAGGTATATGGCCTAGAATGATGAATCCTATGTATAAAATGTTTGTTGAGGCTATATCCCCTTAAAACTGCAAACATGAATCATTGAATTATTGCCCCTTATTTTTGACAAATGTACAAGTGGGGGCACACCGTGTGTCCTACTGACACATTCTATATCAAATACTTTCTGAGCTAGGCGTGTCACAAAGTGAAAATATGTGTTTTTGACTATGTCAGGGGCCATAACTCTCGAAATAAGGGACGGAGCCAGACAAAAAATAGAAGGTACGCAAGTACATATCACGATAAAGACTCACGCAACTTTTCATCAATTTGTATCAAATACTTTTTGAGCTAGATGCGTCAAGAACTTCGGGCGACGGACGGATGCTCACATGCACGGACAAGACCAAATCTATATGCCCCTACCACTCATAGAGGCATAATTAAGATAGTAGTAGATAATCTGAGGCCATTTCTTGAACTGCAAAATTATTATTCCTATAGTTGTGTTGCTTCGAATGTTTAGCTTCGCATGTTTATTTACCCCACCCACTTTTCCCTAGTTTGAGAGTGTACCACTCTTCCAATATTAATCAGAGTGTACTGATATATTGTCATTTTAATGTTTATTTAGCTTACAATATCTGCTGAAAATAACACCTAAATATCTCAACTAATAAAAAATGTTTTAGGTTTTTGGTGAAATTCGTCCATTGAAAATCAGTAAATTTGATTAGGCCACTTTGTGGCTCTGTGTTGAAAAAAGTATTCAAGACAATTTAAAACGCAACATGTTGTGTAAATGTCCATTGCATAGTTATTTTATCACGAAAGTTCCAAGTAAAAAGTTTGAACCATTTTTAAAAACGCGGCGGAGATTGTGTTCCTGGTTGGTTACATGTCAAATTACCCCACCCACTTTAAATGTGAATTTCTATAAAATTATGTAAACACTGATAACAGTAACACTTGTGAATGAAACTTAATACATGTAGGTGTATTGTCATAAATTATAAAGAAAATCAAAAAACATTTTGCGCAGACACCTAACTGCGACCCCCCCCCCCCCCCCTTTCATAACACAGCTCGATATTTACCCAAAATATTATATCCGGATATGATTACACTTTCTTTTATACCGCCAAAATCTCCAGTTTCAACAATATGTTTTACAAATTGTGATGATATGAAGACAGTTTAGCAGCAATTGGCAGTATCTGACATTGAAGTTTACGGTGAACTTATTTAAATCATTTCATAAAAAAAAATGTTTCGTTTCGTCAAAGCACTCTAACATAGACGATCTACTTTCGATTTCAAAAACTACAAGAAAATACAATTTAATGTTTCGCCGATTTGTTTATTTCTCGAAAAATAAGAAATGAAATCATTTTTAAAATCAGTAGAAATTAAACAAATCAGTAAGAGCTCTTTCTCGGGATAATTTATCCGCTTACTGACTGCAAAAATCAAGCCATGTGTCATCATGAAAAGCAGAATGGGTGACGGTTTCATTTTTTTGCGAACCTGAATCGTAAGCAAATTCTCCAAACCAGTCAAAATTCCAGAAAGGTTACGATCTAGATTCTTTCTAGTATTACAATATCCAAAGTATGACTGTCACTTCATCTTTTTACTTTCAGATCATGCCTCAGGACTAGAATACGAGTCTGACATAGATTATATGTAGGTGTAATAAAATAAATTCTAGAATCATTTCTGTTACAATAATATCTATCATGTATGTTACATGAATGTTAAAATTTCATAACACAGCTCGATATTTACCCAAAATATTATATCCGGATACGATTACACTTTTCAGTTTCAACAATATATTTTACAAATTGTGATGATACGAAGACATTTAGCAGCAGTTGGCAGTATCTGACATTGAAGTTTACGGTTAAATTACCTCTTATTTAAATCTTTTCATAAAAAAGTTGTTTCGTTTCGTCAAAGCAGCCAAACATAGACGATCTACTTTCGATTTCAAAAACTACAAGAAAATACAATTTAATGTTTCGCCGATTTGTTTATTTCTCGAAAAATAAGAATTAAAATCATTTTTAATATCT
Source organism: Mercenaria mercenaria (assembly GCF_021730395.1). Lineage (NCBI taxonomy): Eukaryota > Metazoa > Mollusca > Bivalvia > Venerida > Veneridae > Mercenaria > Mercenaria mercenaria. The sequence goes on from NW_026463589.1 coordinate 12,184, forward strand.
GTAGTAACTAAACAAACCAGTAAGAGCTTTTTCTTCCGATAATTTATCCGTTTACTGACTGCAAAATTCATGCGTGTGTGTAGAAACCCACGCAAAGTTTATAGAAATCATACGATGCGTGTATACGTTCAATGTGGGAGAATTAAGGCTGATCGGGATCGGCTATGTTACCTAACGCAACCAGACGATTCAGATTTTGTTTTTAAAAAGGCATTGTGTGCATTTCTGTAATTTTATATACGTTTTTATACGCTTAGAAATTATTAGACATGAGTATTTGCATTATTTCTATACGTAATTTACGCTAACACGCATCTTATCTGGAGCTCTGTGGAACTATTTTTTGTCTTTCGCTGGATGTTACGGAAGCTTTGTAAGCCTGCGCAATTCATAAAATGCCCATTTATGCTTAATGAGTTACATTCGAGTATTGCACAATTACAAGTCATAAATATGACAGATTACATCGTATACTGGTCATAGCAAATAGGATTGACATAAATGAACTTCATTCGATCAATGAACTCTTTGAAATTAGAGACAATCCAATGGAACTACATCACTTCGCTGTGTTGTGAGGCCATTTAAGAATGAGAAATCGTGCGATAGCAAGGACTCGTCTAAACGATTTCATCGTTTAGCCGACTCAAAAATCTACTGACACAGTGAAAGCGTTTACATTTTGCATTATTTTTCTGATTCAACCTGATGAATGGTGTGTACTCATTGAATACATGTACTGTATATGAAATTAATGAAGCAGTAATTTGACAAATACAAGCAATGAGACATTGTTCATTGATTAAAATATGGAATATTTTTCTGGTGTCCTTCACAAATGAGACAATTAATCCTTCAGATATAAAAGAATGCTTCAAGGTCAACAGAATATGATTGAAATTATAAAGGCTAGTAATGTAGTTTCTTATTATCATTATTATTGACATAAATGTGATGTCTTGCACTAATCAGTGTTTGTTTTGTATCATATTTCAGATATAAAACTATAAATATTGAGATGATTATTTAGTTACTTTCAACTGATCAGTGGTCAAAAGGTATGTCTTTTTGATAATTGTAAAATTTTCCTTACACACTTTTTCTTATGATAATTATAGGCCTCCCAAGTTAATCTCCACAGTTCTTACCATCTGTCTACTTTGTTTCTACTGTATAAACACTTTAAAATAACTATTCTATATTCTGTATATATCCAGGGTTGCAGTGTATCACATGCTCTTTTTGAAATTTCTGTGAGCTATATTTTCTAGAGTAAAAGAAAATGTTTGTCATATTTATGCAAGAGTAACACCAGATCAACTGAGACCCAAAATATAGTTGTGGTGTGTGACTTACTTGTTCTCATGACATAATGAAAGATCAGCTGTTGTGGAATGCCAGTCATACACATGTACCTGCCAGAACATTACCTTTTAATTCAAGAAAGTTGCTTTTAAATCAGTTTTGTGGCTTTATATCTATAAACCTGAGGTCATATTCATAAAGCTTCTAAGATTATTTTCATCTAAGATATTCAATATTTTGTTAGAGGTCTTGAGTTGATATATTTTCTAATTTAAAATATGAGAAACATGAATATGTCCTCTGTAATTAAATTAATTGATGAATCACACAATTATGCATATTGGTTATGTCATAAAATATTATTTGACTTTTTTATTTTAGGGAGTATTTCTGTGTGCCTTGAAGCATTGAATGGCCCAAAACAACCAGTATGATAAGAAGGTAATTTAGAACTCTTTTTCCATGCCTTTCACAAAAGTACAAAACCTATAACTGAGGAATTGAAATATCTGAGGAAGATCTGATACATAAAACTTCAAAACACTAATTATGCCCTGATGTACGCACAGATTGTTCCTTGCATTTTTATTATTATAAAGATGAGAAGATAGTTTATGACTTTTTTGTATATATTTGTTTCTGCACAAGATTCAGAATCAATTTTCTATCAACTATGACAAAAACAGACAGATTTCAATATATGTCATAACAAAATTCAATATTTCAGGAACTTCATTTGAAAAGGATATATTAAAAATTTATGAAGTTGCTTTATATTACATTACATAACAGATATATACAACTTTCCAAAATGTTGAAAGACTAAGCTGTTTTTCTATGGACTTGTAAGTATTTTGAATGTTTGAAATCTCTTTTTAACCTTATGATTGAATATTTCATTTCAATTAGTCATGACACTTAGTCTTTTTCTAGTAATTTGCATTTGTAATTCTACATTTCAACATGTTTACACTTTTTTTACACAGAAATATATTTTTTATTTCTTTCATTCTAGGTATACTATCTACATGTAGGCTGAAAACAGCCACAGACAATGGATTTGTGTGTGTGTTTTGTGTTCAATAGATATGTTTTGTCTATGTATAATATGTTCATATAATTTCTTTATTATGATGTGAATTGTATGCTTCTCATCACATGGTGTAATAAAAGACATATTTTTTATCTATCATTCTAGGTATACTATCTAGGTTGAAAACAGCCACAGACAATGAATTTGGAGGTGCATGCTGGAGCATCAGAAATTACATACTTGGAATAAATAATTGCACAATACACATTTACTGAGAAGTGACTAATGTTTATGTTAAGGTGCAATATCCATATTTGTAACATTTACTTGGGGGTAATAGTTACAGTGTTCAAAGAGACTACCAGTGTTTCATTTCAATCTAAGTTACAGTGTGGATGCTAATTCTAAATTCTTGATAATCAAGTGTTTTTAATAACTTACTAATTATTTATCAAACTGTATAATTTATCACATTCCTACATCATTATTTTATATAAAATGCTTGCAGTTAAATGGTAATAAATTTTGTTTCTGTGTAAATATCTTGCTTTTTGAAAAATGAAAATGATACATTCAGTGGCCATCATCTGTCAAAAAGTTATTATAAATGTAACAAAACTGATGAAAAGTTATGCAGTAACTTTTCACAAGTTCATGGAATAGCATAATATACATAACATTGTATAGTTATCCTAACCTGTATCTGGGGCCATCATAAATTCATTTCTAGATTAAATTTTCTTCACAAGGGGAAGGAATTTTTTTTTATTTTTTGTTTAATTTCAGATATTTTATTTTTGCTTTAATGAGGATTTAAAGAAAAAAAATAACATAATAGTTATTTTTGTCAAATTGATTTGATTATAAGCAATAATAACTGAAAGTTAATGATTTATAACATTCTTTATAGAAATTTTCCATAGATGATCTTGGCAACTAAAAATATTAAGGGGAGGCATAAAATATAGTGGGCGTGGATGATAATCTAACAATTAATATAGTATGGCCTTACAAATATAAATCAATAAATACTTACTGGCAATAATATTGATTAGGTATGATGCAGCTATATGATAAATATATATTTTTGAATGGTGATTTGTTATGAGAAAAAAGGCTGATATTATACAGTCTAGAGTCTTCTAGTAAGCTGCATAATTATGACTGGAACTAGCTCCATATTTCCTTTCTTTAACTTCATAGTAAGATAGCCAAGTATCACAATTATATGAATTCTAATGTCAGTTGTGTAAACAACTGAAAATGCATTGCATTCATTTTCTAATTTGGTCATATCTCATATTTGGCCTTCAATAACTGGAAAGTGAAGGCAATAAATGGAATTTATGATTATACACAAAATATATATGGAGAAGACTGAAAGCAGTAACTGATCAATAATAGCAGAATGCTTTAGCTTATGATTGTCAAAATTTATTGTAGTTTAGTAGATGATCTCTTTTATTAAGGGGCTGGTAGGTGAAATGTCAATATCACAGTAACCCTAAGACTGAAATATTTTATTATGGAAAGCTGAATGATAATTTTGCCCATGGTCATCATCAGGCTTTAAATCATAACAGATGAATAATTTGGGGTCAGTAGATCAGAGTTAAAGGTCACTGACAATTAGATAAAGAGTGATTCAGGTTATATAAGCTTGAGAACACTTTCACTTATTATGATCATCCAGCATTATAGCTTGAATGCCTATGTTCAGTAGATGACCACTATAGTGTTTGGCAAATAGGTCTAAAGTTCAAATTCAAACCATACTAAAAATAAATGCAAGTTACATGCCCAGTCACCACTGACAGGCCATCATGGGAAACATAATTTTGTCGTTTTTGTGCCCCCCACCCCCCACCCCTCCCATGAGTGGTGGGGGCATATAGATTTGCTCTTGTCAGTCCGTCCTTCCGAGAATGTTGTGTCGCGCCTAGCTCCAAAAGTATTTGACGTAGAGTCACAAAACTTCACAGGAATGTTGGTCAGCATGTGTAGTTGTGCACCTGGGGTTTTGCATCCGGATTCATTCAGTCATGTAGGAGTTATGGCCCCTGACTTTGTAAAAATTGGTCATTTTAGTGTTGTGTCGCGCCTAGCTCCAAAAGTATTTGACGTAGAGTCACAAAACTTCACAGAAATGTTGGTCAGCATGTGTAGTTGTTCACCTGGGGTTTCGCGTCCGGATTCATTCAGTCTTGTAGGAGTTATGGCCCCTGACTTTGTGAAAATTGTCATTTTAGTGTTGTGTCGCGCCTAGCTCCAAAAGTATTTGACGTAGAGTCACAACACTTTACAGGAATGTTGGTCAGCATGTGTAATTGTGCACCTTGGGTTTCGCGTCCGGATTCATTCAGTCGTGAAGGACTTATGGCCCCTGACTTAGTAAAAACATTGGTCATTTTAATGTTGTGTCGCGCCTAGCTTCAAAAGTATTTGACCTAGAGTCACCAAAGTTTACAGGAATGTTGGTCAGTATGTGCAGTTATGCACCTGGTGTTTCGCGTCCGGATTCGTTCAGTCGTGTAGGAGTTATGGCCCCTGACTTAGTTAACAATTGGTCATTTTAATGTTGTGTCTCGCGTAGCCTCAAGAGTATTTGACCTAGAGTCACCAAAGTTTACAGGAATTTTGGTCAGCATGTGCAGTTATGCACCTTGGGTTTTGCGTCCGGATTCATTCAGTATTGTAGGAGTTATGGCCCCTGACCTAGGAAAAAGTTGTCATTTTAATGTTTTGTCGCGCGTACCTCCGAAAATGTTTTACCTACAGTCATTATTTCACTACACAAGACCAGACTTCTTGTCCAGACTTACTCAAAAAAAAGTTTGTGAAACATGTATGTTGTAATGCAGTTGACCTAGAATCATAAAACATTAGAGGATTGTTTTATAGCCTATGAAGTGTTCTCTTTAGGATTTTACTCAGCTAGGCTAGAGGGATGGCCAACTAAGTGAAAAATACACATAAGGTTTCTTAAAAGTTTGTGTTGCAAACATCTTAAAAATTGCTTAACCTGAGTCAATAAACCATGTTACAGTGACAGGAGGGGGGCACCTGTGTCCTATGGACACACATCTAGTTTCTGTTGCCATTGCTATAAGACCAGCTCTTAAATTGGCCCTCTTCGAAACTGTGCAGTCTCTACTAATTTTTCTCCAGTAATAGTACTCTAACCTTTGAAACATACATTTTCACTTTTGTTGCCATGGCAATGAAGTATTTTTATACTTTTTTTCGCATGCAAAACAGAGTGAGTTAATTAAACCCATTTCATTACTGCTAACAGATTTATCTTTATAATTTTAAAAGTTGTGACAACAAATAATGAAAACTTACTTATCCTAAGGAAACATTATTAAACAGAATACCAAATGACCTGTTACCATGGCAACTGGAAGGCTCTTTTCTGCTTTCTTTACATGAGCATTATGAATTGTCAATTGTAAAAGTGATAAGTCCATTAAATATCCAAACATCAAAATACTGAAGTCATAACATGCAAAAAGTTAAAAAATGCTAAATTTTAGCCCCGTTGCCATGGCAACTGAAAGGCTCTTTTCTGCTTTCTTTACAGGAGCATTATGAAATGTCAATTGTAACAGTGATAAGTCCATTAAATGTACAGACATCAAAATATTGAAGCTATAACATGCAAAAAGTTAAAAAATGCTAAATTTTAGCCCTGTTGCCATGACAACCAACAGTAAAAGTACACGTTTTATACTCATAAATATACCAGGCCAAGAATTCTACCTCTGTACATGATTTTAAATCATACTTTGAAACGTTAACAAAATTAAAACAAAATAATATTGATTTTTTAAGAAATTTTTAGTTTCAGGATTCCAAAGAGTTATTTCCCTTAGTTAAGATCGTTTCTATGACAATTCTGTTACCGGCTTATGTATGTTTGAATAGCCTGATGTGTTTACATTGATATCTAATCAAGCATTTGTAACAGTAATCATTTATTATTTTGTTTTTTTTCAGTTTATTTAAGTATACCCGCAAGATACGCTAATGCTTTCTTTCACTACAGCACATAAGGTGAACATTAGATTTTCCATAAACAATTGTCCTTGCAGACTTTAATGTTTTTTTTTTTGGAAAATACATGCATTTTGGTAAAAAACGGCACATATTTTATTATCGTTTTGGTGGGGGCCAAAATTGGCCCAAATCCTACGTACCCCTTTATTTGTAAGTTAAAGAAATGTTCATATATATATATATATATATATATATATATATATATATATATATATATATATATATTTGAATCCACTCGCTTAGCTCAGTAGGGAAAGCGCAGATCTACAGATCACGAGGTTGAGAGTTTCATCCCCAGGCGGGCCAAATGTTCTCCGTGACTATTTGATAAGACATTGTGTCTAAAATCATTCCTCCTCCAATTATATGGGGAAGTTGGTAGTTACTTGTGGAGAACAGCTTTGTACTGGTACAGAATCCAAGAGCACTTGTTAAGTTTTTTGCCCACCGTTACATAACTGAAATACTGTTGAAAAATGGAGTTAAACCCGAAAAAAAATAAAAACATATTGGAATACTGCGAAATCAGCTCATTGCGTGAGCATGAATGTTCGTGGTTTTAATCAGAAGGATTATTTCATGGGGATTTAATGAATGAATTTCATGTTTTGACAACTGGAATTTTATTTGTTCATAGGAATTTACTTTTGTGCTTTTAATCAACCACAAATCCACTAAAATTAGTCCTGCACAAAAATTATTGATTTCACAGAATTTATCATAATTATACTAACCCACAATTTTTTATATCTAGTGCGTTGATGTTGTGTATTTAGTATTCTGTCACCCTCCTCATCATTTTTGAATATAAAATTATATTTTGTTCTTTAATTTATGAGCTAGTTTGTGTTTCAGCTTCTTCATAAATATGGGAAGTATGGACATTGGTTGCTTTTTCAGGGTGAGCTATTAGAATAGGGTGGATGGCCATGTGTCGTCTATCGTCCGTCGTCCACATTTTTACTGAAACATCTCTGAAACTTATTGTCAGAATAACACCAAATTTGGTCTGTAGCATCCTGGTGAGGTCCTCTATCAAGTTTGTTCAAATGGGGGGCACTTGGCCCCTTGTAGGGGCCGCTAGACCTAAAAATAGAAATAACTTTAAACGACTTCCTGTCATGAACCGCTTAATTGATCTTTTATCAAACTTGGTCTGTAGCAGCATTATAGGGTCCTCTCACATATTAGTTCAAATGGGGGCATTTGGCCCCCTTTAGGTGCCGCTAGAGCTAAACATAGAAATACGTTTAAACGACTTCTTATCACAAACTGCTTGATTAATTTTCATCAAACTTGATCTGTAGCATCATAATTATATGGTCCTCCCATTTTTTTTCAAATGGGGGCATTGCCTTTAAACAACTTCTCATCAACCGTTCGATGGATTTTCATCAAACTTGATCTGTAGCATCACTATAAGGTCCTTTATCATGTTTGTTCAAATGGGGGCTCTTGGCCTCTTTTATGGGCTGAAAATAAAATCACATTGAAACGACTTCTTCTCTTCGGATGACTCGCTTTAAGGTCAAGGTCACACTTAGGGATCGAAGGTCATATGACTTTGTTTCATGTTTATATTGCCCTGCATTGCGGTGCTCTTGTTTATCTTTGGCAGATCCTTTTTTTTCACCTACAATTAGTTTTTAAATTGAATTACTTCCCTTTTATGTTACTATAAATAGCATATTTTGTAACCTTTTATGATTGATGGTTAGGAAAAAATGACACCACTTTTTTGTGGTACAAGATGGATGGTACCTCCAATTTTGAGGTGTATTTTGACATATCTGTACCTGGTAAGGATTTTTTTGTGGACTTTAAAGTTCTTTAAATTTTGCTCCCATCCTCCTCTGATATAACCATTCGGGCGTACATTGCCCTGCTTGGTGGAGCTCTTGTTGGGGCGGGGGGGGGGGGCATTTGTCACCAACAGCTCTTGTCAATGACAACTTTTGTTTCATTTATGTTAGACTTTGTGTTATATTTATTATGTTGATAAGATTTTTTTTGGTATTTTTGTCTTAACACTTGGTTTTGCTGTAACTCTGTGATTCCAGCAGGTATGCAAATTTTGATTCCATACCTCATGTTTTTATTTCGATGTAAATGAGATGTGAAACCAAAATTTGTAGTCCTTTTTGGCGCCATATAACCTTTACTGTGTTGGTGCGCCGTAAAACCCAAATAAATAAATAAATATATAAATATTTTTAAATAAATAAATTAATATATGTGTTGAAATTTTCAGTGATTGTTGCATTTTCAAAATGCATATTTATGGTATACTATATAACTAAAATCCATAATATACACCAAAATATAAAAAAAGACCTTACTACTCAAAGGGGTTAAAGGTCAAGTATGGAAGGGGTACCTGCATTCTTTATTTTGATGGAATTAAATTATATCAGATACATGCAACGGTTACAGAGATATGACCCTGCACGCAAAACTTAAAAAAGGAAGGCGGTAGCATGTAAGTAAAATAGGTCACAAATGTTGAGCCAGTACGAATGTGTAGTACAATTCGGGCTCGTATATAAAGCAGCGTCGAAACTAATCTTATTGGGTTAGTTGACTTGCTGTGGCATGTGCGTGTTCGTTTGTACTGCTAGGCGCTTTGCCCTAATTGGTCTGGTATATTGTGGTGGTGATTTAGTTCGTATAAATTCTGTCTACTATATAATAATAATAATTTATAATGCGAACTTGTATCCTAGCGGATCTCACGTATGGGAAAGTCAACTGTTCTGAATATAATTATATCCCTTAATGTAAATTTTATATATATATATATATATATATATATATGTATCCAATGTATTCTCGAGACCCAGTTAACTTTCAGAGAGAGAAAATATAGAGATAGACCCTAAAATGTTCAATGATAGAAACACATTAGATAAAGTCTAGAAATTAAGTTCTAAGTCCTTGAAATAACCAAAAATGATTTCACAAATGTGAAATTTATGATAGTTTTGTTAATATCAAATACAGAATTTTAAATATTTAATTTAAAGTTGTGATCCGCAAAGAATGACAACTTTTGCCTTGGACTAGTACTTATAAGCAGAGATATCTATTAGTTTACTTCCCTTGCAATTACACAAATGAGTGGAAAATTAAAACGGTTAAAGACACAATATGATACTATTTTGCACAACAAAAACATTTAGGATTTATTCATATGTATTTGATTTACCCATCAAAACCTGGTTCCTATGATTTTATCAACTTACTTATTGTGAAAAAATAACTTTTAACAAGCCGATAATAAAATGAAATATTTGTAAGTATTTTATAGTGCAGGTAATACAGTTTTGCTTGTATCAAAATGTCACAATAGAATCACTTTTGTAATACAGAACACCTGGTAGGATTAGTAAGGTGCAATTATATTGATCTCTATTTCCTATGTCTAGAAAAAATAGCTTCTCTGGTCCAAATCAGTTAAAAAGACTAAAATGTCATTACTGATTTGTGAGACATGAAAACAGAGATTTGAGTACAGTAAAATTCCGCTATTAAGACCACCCATGGTTCTTTGTAAAACTGGTCTTATTAGCGGTCTGGTCTGATTAGTGGACAAGGCTGTACGGGAAAGGTCTGGCAGACTTTCCGTTTTCGTTTTTCCATGACTATGTTAGTATCAGATACGAAAGAAGACTGATAAAGATAAGCATTTCATTAGCCTTTAATACTTGATCACTGTGTTAATCAAAGAATTACGGATCAAACTGTGTATTAATTAAGGACGCACTTCACTGATAATGATTTGAATTTTGACCAATTAAAATCAATTACAACAATATCAAACCTTTTTAAACTTCACTCTCTGCTGAAATCCCAAACGTATTTACATTAATAATAACAAACAAACACCGTTTACATCTAATTAAATCCGTTTTAATCTGGTCAATTCGATCAGCGGGCGATCAGCGGGCATTCGTCTAATTACAAATGAATTAGTTATTTCAACAATTTCTTAATATGTTAAATAGCGATGCAAAACACCAAACATCTTTAAACAGTTTCAGACAGTCAAACAGTTGTTTTGATAACATTTAAAAGACTTGTTAGCAATTAACACAATGTACACGCTTAACGTGTTAACACGATGTCGCACGTGTTAATTCTCGCGGCGATTCGCGGTAACATACAGAAAAATTTGAGTGGTCGTAATTGCGGTGATTAATTAAGTGTGAAAAAGTCAAACAGTTCTGAAATTGGTGGTCGCATTAGTGGATTAGCGGTCTGGTCGCATTTTCGGACAAACGACCATTGGTTTTAAGAAGGAAATATTCCGTTCTTTGCAAAATCGGTCGTATTAGCGGTGCGGTCGTAATTTCGGCGTGGTGGTAAGTAGGAATTTTACTGTATATATATGCACATGTTGAACCATTACGAATGTGTAGTACAATTCGGGCTCGTATATAAAGCAGCATCGAAACTAATCTTATTGGGCTAGTGGACTTGCTGTGGCATGTGCGTGTTCGTTTGTACTGCTAGGCGCTTTGCCGTTATTGGTCTGGTATATTGTGGTGGTGATTTAGTTCATATAAATTATGTCTACTATATAATAATAATAATTTATAATGCGAACTTGCATCCTAGCGTATCTCACGTATGGGAAAGTCAACTGTTCTGAATACAATTATATCTCTTAATGCAAATTATCTATCTATATATATATATATATATTCAATGTATCCTCGAGATCCAGTTAACTTTCAGAGAGAGAAAATATAGCTTCTCTGGTCCCAATCAGTTAAAAAGACTAAAATGTCACTACTGATTTGTGAGACATGAAAACAGAGATTTGAGTATATATATGCACATGTTGAACCATTACGAATGTGTAGTACAATTCGGGCTCGTATATAAAGCAGCATCGAAACTAATCTTATTGGGCTAGTGGACATGCTGTGGCATGTGCGAGTTCGTTTGTACTGCTAGGCGCTTTGCCGTTATTGGTCTGGTATATTATGGTGATAATTTAGTTCGTATAAATTATGTCTACTATATAATAATTTATAATGCGAACTTGTATCCTAGCGGATCTCACGTATGGGAAAGTCAACTGTTCTGAAAATAATTATATCCCTTAATACAAGTAATCTATATATATATATATATATATATATATATATATATATATATTCAATGTATCCTCGAGATCCTGCTAACTTTTAGAGATAGAAAATATAGCTTCTCTGGTCCCTATCATTTAAAAATACTAAAATGCAACTACTGATTTGTTAGACATGAAAACACAGATTTGAGTATATATATGCAAATGTTTACTGCCCAAAGTCAACACCGTTCAGTATATACTTCCGCATACTGATCAGTACTACACATTTGTGTCGTTTCACTCTCTCGTGGACTGAGATCCCTGGGGCATCAGATGTCTCATACCAGTTCCTAATGATTTTCGTTAAATTTGCAGCATCAACAAAGTTATGATCCCTCATCCACATTTCAACTTCCTCTAAAGTTCGTTTGAGCATTAGGAACACTTTGTTTATCAAGAAGATCTTCAACCAGTGCAAGTTTAAGCGAGTTTGAATGGACTTTGCTACTGCCTTCCATGCATCCGCGGTTACATTTCCAATTCCAGTGGTATAGGATCGTACACGCAAGTGAGTATAATTATGCGAACAACCAATATTTTTGCCAATAAGTTCTCCATTAGATCCATACTTTTTGGGATAAGAAAACCGAAATGGAATTTCTTCTTCATAGCCATTGATCTTCATGTCTTTTTTGAAGTTCATACTTTCTTGCCAGGTTTCGAGTTCTCCTAGGTAGATATATCTAGCATATGCTACATATAGTACGCCTTTTGGAACTGCCTTTGAACGAATCTTCTTCAATCCTAATTTAGCCAGGGAATCGGGACTCTTCAAATTAGTCTTCCGAATGTTAAATTTTGCGATTTCTGTTACTCTTCTAGCTATTAACAACGTCAAATATTCTTTTTTTTCCTCCTTTTTCCACAACACTCTTGCGATTGGGAATTGCGAAACGCATTGAAAGAGGTTCTCTGCTATAACATCTAATTCTTTGTGCGTCAGTTTTTCCATTAATCACTTCGTTGTTAGAGTATTTTCAAGATCATAAATTGTACGAGGGATGTTCGAAATGAATTGCTTATTTCTATCTGGAGACTTCAAATTTCAAGTTAGCCCAAAAGGGCTCATTTCATGCCCTCGAAGTACTCCCCGTGGCTAGAAATGCAAAGTTTCAGCCGATGTATCCACTTCTTGAAGGCGTCACGGTACGCTGATTTGGGCACAGTAATAAGGTACTGATGAATGGCAGATCCAAGTGACTGTCGGGACTGGTATTTCCGCCCAGCAAGGAATGATTTCAATTTCGGAAACAAACCACGAAACAAAAAGAAATCACATGGGGCAAGGTCTGGGGAATACGGGGGGGGGGGGGGGGGGTGAGGCAAAACAGTTACTTTTTCTTTCTTCAAAAACGCCGTAACTATTGCGGAGGTATGAGCGGGGGCATTGTCATGTAGAAGACGGACATGTTTAAAACCAATGGCAGGGCGTCGTTTCTGATAATACTTTTTCAGTTTCTTTAGTACTACGTCTTTGCAGTACTTTCCGGTGATGCTCTTGCCCTTTTTCACCGGCACTTTTATTGCGACTCCTTCACCAGGGAAGAAGATTGCATACAAAACCTTCTTTGCACTCAAAGAACGTTTGGCAATTATTGGGCGTTTGCTGTGTTTAGTGGCCCAGATCTTATTGCTAACCTTTCTGACGAGCTCAAAATAATGGACCCAGGTTTCATCACCTGTGACGACATTGGCAAACTGCTTTTTGTCATATTTTGGAAACATTTGAAGCAGCTTTTTGGCCACTTTAACCCGTTGCCTCTTTTGCTCATCAGTCAACAGATGTGGCACCCATCTAGCAGAAATCTTTCTGACTTTCAAATGCTTCTTCAAAATAAGGTGAACCGTTGATAGTGATATGCCTACCTTTCGTGCAATATCACGAACTGTAAATCTGGCATCTCCTTCAATGATTTCCTTTATTTTGGAAACGATTTCTTTACGAGATGCAGATTTTGGCCTACCTGATTTCGGTGCATTTTTGATGGACTCTACACCAGACTCAAATTTCTTTTTCCACCGCCGAACTGTGTCATAAGACACACAAGAAGGTCCATAAGCAGTAGAAAGTTCAATCATCAGCTGCTTCAAAGAACAACCAAGTTTTGAGCGAGCTTTGATGTAAGCCCGTATTTCATCTTTCTTGTCGACGCTTCTACCAACCATTTTTACTACAGTGGTCAATGACTGCGTGTATTCAAATGGCAAATTTTATGTCTTACACTTAGTCTAACATGTACATTTATACACTGTTGTGTAGGTATTGAATAACCCTATACAGGTAGGTATTGGTTTTTATCGTGCCCCACGTGGATATCGAGCTAGAGGACAATAAGCAATTCATATCGAACACTCCGCGTACAATTTACCCAATTTTTAGCTGTCCTGGGATTTGTCTTTAAAATTGTTAATATGTTTGAAAGAGTATCTGATGTATGCAACTAAGAGCTTCTGTCAGAGTTGACATAATCATTATAATTTTCATGTACTAATTGAAAACTGGAATTATTATCTTCGAACAAATCATTGTTTATTGAATTAAGTTTGTTTACTTCATCGTCGTTTGCAATTACATTTTGCGTCAGCACACCATCTAATGCAGACAAGTTTTCATCAGCTGCTTGACTGCTTTCATGTAATAATTCATTTATTTCACATCTTATTGTCTTTGAGACTGCTTCATGGAGATTTTGTTCTAATTCATCTGTTATCATTTCTGGTGTCATAATTTCTTCAAAAGAAGATACATCTTCTAAGGTACTCGAATAATTCCATTCCTCTCTAATGTGTCCTCGTTTTCATCTTCACTGTTTGTAGGTAATACTGGTGCTTCATTATTCTTTGATCTATTTTTTACTGACCATAATGTCTTCTCAGTGCATGTCATTATCTTCTGAAACGTCATGGACTTACTACTAACATAAGGACAACCGTTTTCCAGACGTATGTATATTAACAAGTCTTCCAGATTTCCTGATGAGTCTTTCACCTTATTGAGATTGCCTATAGTATTTGTTATAGTAGACTTGCTTATGGCGTTAACTTTAGTCCAGATATCTTTTAGAAGTTGATAAACTGTCATTGGTTTTCCATTTGAATCGCGATTCATTAATTGAATCCTCTGACCATCAGTAGCAAAGGAACATAGGCGAATTCCGTTTTCGATGCATTTATCTATCACATAATTTGTAGCTTTCCGCATCGCGACAGAGTTCAAGTTATAGTCTTATAAACCAAATGCCATTGGCAATGAACATGGAATCTCCATTTTAGAATTTCTATCGATATTTGTCAGAACTCAAACCATTACTTCAGCTGCTTTTCGTCGCATCAATTTATAACATGTCTCAGTCGTAACCTTACATGATATACTATTTCGTACTATGGCTTCAGTTACATTGAATTCAAATGTGTCCATATTTTGCCTTGGCCAAGCAGATAAGAAAGGGGTATTTGGCATGGTCTGACAAAGTCCACTATCAGCTGCAGTCATTGAAGGCACCTCAGCTAGAAATACTTCCTTTTTTCAACAAAAGTTTTAGTCGTGGTTTTAAAGCCTTTGCAGCTTCTCTTACACTACTTGTTATTACTGGAACTTTTTTGTCAAATATTTCACTTACTATAGACCACATATCATTTCAAAGAAATTCACTGAACAGTCTCCGGATTTAGTTTGCAAATCCGGAATTTTCGCAAACTCAGCTACCTTTTATCTTTGACTATTATTTGATCTGTTGACATCTAACAATAGTTCGGGTCTCATAGAGAAATAATTGGCCATTTCCTATTACATATCTCAAACAACAAACGGCTTCAAAGTTGGTCCTCCCATGGGAGTATTTTTTTCGCTATCCCATGGGAGGGCCAACCGGAGTTTTTCTCCCACTTTGAGAAATGCGGGAGAAATACCCCATTGGGTTTTAACAAAATTTCTGAAATTCATTGTTTATCGCTGGTTAGTATTTCTTAGTCTTTACTGTCATGTTGTTTCTATATTTAACCTGAAAATAAGCATTTTGAAAATCTCCCACTGGAGGTTTTCTCCCAAATGTTATACAGGCGAACTCCAGCGGGAGAGTTCACCTGCGGGAGAATTTCTCCTGTTTTGAAAATGGGGTTATTCTTTTGTTTTGAAAATGGGGTTATTCACCCATTTATTCTTACCTTCATATATAGAATCTGTTCTCGGTAGTTTACGCAACAATTTGTAATTACAACTGATTTTATTAAAATAATAATAATAATAATAATAATAATAATAACAACAATAATAATAATAATAATAATAATAATAATAACAAGAACTCTAAATGCTTATTTTCGTGTAAAGTTATTTATGCTTATGTGAGATCTCACTTTAATTAAATGTATATTAGCTATCTTCTATTAGACATTTGCGAATTAGGTCTACGTGGACTGTGGACACCTAAGACGATCGATTTTTCAAGGGGACCGTCTCAACATAATTTGATTATATCATGCGCGGTAGGAAAAGTAGTTTATAACGTCAATAGGGTTGGGTTATTATATCATCACTATGCGGTAGGTGATATAAATTTGGATGTGCCTAAAGTACTTATTTACTATAAACGTCTACACCAGGAGAAACTATCCCTATAACTCTGATTTAAATTTTGACAGAATTATGCCCCTTTTTAACTTAGAATTTTTTAGAAGTTCTTGATAAAGTCAAATATCTCTGTTACTATCAAATCTATTGACTTGAAACTTAAAATAGTTATTTACTATCGAAGTCTACACCAGGAAAAACAATCCTCATAACTCTGATTTGAAATTTGACATAATTATGTTCCTTTTTAACTTAGCAATTTTTGTTAAAGTTTTTGATAAAGTCAAATATCAGAGGATGGGAGCAATATTTAAAGAACTTTACTGTTAAAACCCTAAGGAAAAGGACAACAAAGGGAAGAAATTCCCCGAAAAACTCTAAGTCCACTAAAAATCATTACCAGGTACAGATATGTCAAAATACACCTTAACTTTGCAGGTACCATCCATGTTGCACCAAAGAAAAGTGGTCTCAGTTTTTACCTACGGCAAATAATAAAAAAGTTACAAAATAACCTATTTCTAGTAATATAAAACGGAAGTAATTCAATAAAAAATATTGTAAGTGAACAAAAAATGAATTTGCCAAATAAAAACAAGAGCACCGCAATGCAAAGCGACATAAACACAAAACAAAGTCATGTGACCGTTAACCTAAGTGTGACCTTTACTTTGAAGTGAGCCATGTGCTCTGCACGTCGTCTTAATGTGGTGAACATTTGTGCCAAGTTTCTTTTTAAAATCCTTCAAGCAGTTAGAGAGTTACACATCGCACTCGAAACAAAGTTATATGCCGTTTGACCTCTAAGTGTGACATTGATCTTGTAGCCAGCCATCCAAAACATGCGCTTCAAACAGATCAAGAGTTATAGAGCGGACACGAAACAAAGTCATATGACCTCGACCCCTAAGTGTAACCTTTACCTTAAAGCGAGCCACCTGATACAGGCGCTGTGCACGTCGTCTTGATGTTGAGAACATCTGTATCAAGTTTGTTTAAAATCCTTCAAGGGGTTTACGAGTTACAGAGCGGAGTAGACAGGAAATTGCTAACGGACAGACGGACACACAGACAGACAGACGGTCAGATGAACACCTGTGGTATCCCAAAATATGTTCCTTCGGGCGTATAATAACAACAAAAGAATGGAGACGCAAGATATTACGTTTTCTACAGTTTTTACAATGTTTTACCTGCTGACCTACATTTTAAACCCAGCTGACCCAGTTTAGATTTTGTTTTTCATTTCGGACGACGACGACGATGGAGTACGGATTCATTGCGATCAGATTAGCTCATCTTTTCAACTTTGTCGCAGATGCGCAACTTATAATATTGAAGAACATTTCAGGAAAGTGTTATGACGCTAGATCAAATATTTTTTGCGATATGCATAACAAAACACTTCTCTGGTGAACAGACGGACGGACAGACAAATCCAAATATTATCCTGTGCGGTGACATAATAAGCCAAACCTTACCATCATTATAGGAATGTTTTCCTACCACGATCCCCTTGAAAAATCGATCGTCTTAGGTGTTCACAGTCCACGTGGACTTAATTCGTAAATATGTTAACGCGCACTGAAATAGCCTGCGGGCGGGTTATACAGCTTCTGCAGGAATTCACCCGTGACGTTTTTCTCTTACGTTACCTGTATGGTCAAAATTAATATTTTCGTCAGTGTTTGATAAGCCTCAGTTCTTTATTTCAGATTGTTTTCTACGCTTTTGCTGAAAACTTTGTGCAGCCGCATCGTTTTTATTTAACAACAGTGTATTATTTAAATCTGGACTTATTATTAAATCTAGACTTCAGGCGTTTTGCGTTTTGAACAGCCTATAAGTGGTATTTCTTATATAATTACACTAATAAAGAGAACAGAATTGTCTCCCCTATCTTCCGTAATAACTAACAATGATTCCATGGTAAAACTGCTTTCCTATTGCCTATAGTGCCGAGGGCTGACTGGAAACAAAACCAACTGCTTAGTGTTTACAGTTCAATTTCATGAATCAGTATTGCTCTAAGGATATACCAAGTCGTCCTTTACATACCGCTTCTCCGCATCTGGTAATTTAGATAACTCTGTCGGTCTTAATCACAGGAGTGAGCATCGCTAATGGGGCATCCGTCGTTGCATGTTGTTAGACGTTCAGGAATGACTAAGTTAGACGTTCTGGAATGACTAATCCTTCTGTTTTGAGTTAGACGTTCAGGAATGACTAAGTTAGACGTTCCGGAATGACTAAATCGCCTGTCTAAGTTAGACGTTCTGGAATGACTAGCCCGCCTGTCTGAGATAGACGTTCAGGAATGACTAACCCGCCTGTTTTGAGTTAGACGTTCAGGAATGACTAATCCTTCTGTTTGAGTTAGACGTTCTGGGATGACTAACCCACCTGTCTGGGTTAGACGTTCCAAAACGACTAACACGCATGATCTGAATTGTCTAACCAGACTGTTTGGGATAGACAGTCTCAAACGAATAACCTCCGGTTCTGGATCAGATATATTCTTGAAAGGCTAATGTCAGGAACTGTGTTAGACATTCCTGAACAGCTAATTTTCAATAGGAGGTATATTTCAATACTTGGTTGGCGTATGGGGATTGCTTTAGTTTTGGGATTTTTTTTATAATTGGGTTTAACATAATGCCGAGCTATTTGTTTCCCAAATCACAGCCCTGGGTCCCTTCCCCGACTTGTAACAAAACCATGTTGTGAGTTATCGTTATACTTAATACTCTGATATCTCAGCACTCAGCCTTTTGGATTCTACCATGCTAGCAATAAATGTTAAACGGGAGGTGTTCGCTACAGGCACTTAGGCAGGGATGTCGGAACAAACCAATTTACATCTAATGAATACAGTCTTCTGTGGTATGGTTTATTCAGACTTGGAAAACGTATGTACAACAAATTTTATCAAGATTTTTATTCCATATTTTTTATCATGCTTAACTGTAAGCAACGTAAATAAGTAGTGTAACCGATGAGTAGGTATTAGTTTTTTTATTGGAATTAGAATGTCACCTCAGCGCCAAATGTGGGCTCATTGAAGTAAAGCACAAACATGCATACAGTTTTTGCGCCGAGATGACGGTTTTTGCCTTAATATATCTAATGGTAGTGGGCGGATAGCTCAGTGGTTTGCACACTGGCCTTCCAATCTCACTATTATTTGGTGCTATAACAAATCTACTTTTTGTACAATAAAGGTTGCACGAAACATTATGGTCAACATGACAGATTTGGTCAATATATTCTTTACCGGTTCACCCACAATATTATTTCATCAAATGGAAAAACCTCTATAGTGACCGTATACAACATATTCCCTCGCATAAAAAGTATAAAGCAGTTTTAACATTGTATTACCTTTTACTGCATTTATAATGAAAAACAGTTATACATGGTTAAATATTACACTGATACTGTCACAAAATTAATGCTGCATCAGGTTTGTCTTCTTAACATTTTATCCTCATTAAGTCCTCGTTCATTCACAAATAGATTAATATCACATTTAGTTTTAACTGAGTGTAATCTGTTCCTCTGAACCACTGGAAATACTAAATGATCACAGTTACTTCCATCATCAAACTTCTTGTGACTTTGATTTCAAACTTCTTGCCACACCTGTATTATAAAAAGAGGAAAATGGAATGAGTGATGTTAGTTAAGATATATCATACCATATACTAGTAAAATCATTCTCAAATGGTGTTGCAAAATTAATGCAAAGGATGAAAACAAGGTGAATTTCAGGTATTGTTCATGTAATAATGTTAACTAAAATATGTAAACCTGACAGTTACACCAATTAAAAGACTTAAAAAAGAGGGCCAAGGTCGCTCACCTGAGAAACATATCATAACAGTGTAAACATGTTTGACTTAGTGATTTCATGGAAACAAATATTCTGACTAATTTTCATTAGAATTGGACCAAAAATGTGGTCTCTCAAGTGTAAACAAGTATTTTCTTCAATTTGACCTAGTGACCTAGTTTTTGAGCAAAGATGACCTGCATCCGAATTTGACCTTAATTACATCAAGGCTATCATTCTGACCAAATTTCATGAAGATCAAAGAAAAATACAGTCTCTATTGCATACACAAGGCTTTTCTTTGATTTGACCGGGTGACCTAGTTTTTTAACCTAGATGACCAATATTCTAATTTCACTTAGATTTTATATAGACAAACATTCTGATTTTATTTCATGAAGATCCGTTATAAAATGCAGCCCCTATTGCATACACAAGGTTTTTCTTTGATTTGACATAGTGACCTAGTTTTTGATCCCGGATGACCCATATTCGATTTTGACTTAGATTTCATCAAGGCAATCATTCTGACAACTCATGAAGATCAATTGAAAAATACAGCCTCTATCGCATACACAAGGTTCCTTTGATTTGTCCTGATGACCTAGTTTTTGACCCGACATGGCACAGTTTCAATGCTGACCTAGAGATTATCAAGATAATCATTCTGTTCAAGTTTGTATCAAATCAAAGCATAAATGTAACCCCTATATGGCTGAAAGGGCCAAAAATGAAAATTTTGCCTCTTTCAGGGACAGTAACTCTAGAACGCATGACATTATCTAGCTGGTTTTCGAAAGGAACCGAGATATTGTGTCTTAACTTGTGTGTAAGTGTGGTTAAAATCAAGTATAAAATGTCACTTCTATCATGGTCACAAGTTAAAAATGAATAAATTTTGGCTCTTTCAGGGGTCAATCAGGGGCTGTAACTCTGGAAACTATGATTAGATCCGACAGATTCATCATGGAATCCAAGATTTTTATGTTATTGAAGATAATTTACAAGTTTGTATCAAATCAAACCATAAATGAAGATGGCTGCAAAAGCCAAGATAGCAAATTTTGGCTCTTTAAGGGACCATATAATTATGGAACCCATGATGGGATCTGGCCAGTTTTCAAAAAGAACCAAGATGTTACGCCAACACAAGTTGCTCGCAAGTTTGATTAAGTCAATTGCAAAATGTTGTCTCTATCGTGTTCACAAGCCAAAAAGCAAATTTTGGCCCTTTAAGGAGCCATATAATTCTGGAACCCATGATGGGGTCTGACCAGTTTTCAAAAGGAACCGAGATATTATGCAAATAAAAGTTTTGTTCAAGTTTAAAATCGATTGTAAAATGTGGTCTCTATCGTGTTCACAAGAAAATGACGGGCAATCACAAAAGGTCAACTATGTGACAGGTGAGATATGAAAATGGAGATCTAATAAAAAGAAGAAAATTGAATAAAAGGAGGTAATTCAAAAACTTGATAAGGAAGAGTTCTGATTCTTTGACACTGCTCTTCCCGTCTATAGCCTCTATCCTTTTGTGAAGTTTCAATGAAATGCAATTAAAGACTTTTCAAGTTATGCTGTAGGCAAGCCTTATTTTGTACTATAAAGGAAGATAATTCAAAAACTAGGTAAAGTAGAGTTATGGTTCTTTGACATGTACTGCACTTCCCGTCAATAGTCTCTATGATTTCTTGAAGTTTCAATGAAATGCCATTTTTTAATAATTTTCATGTAATGCTCCGGACAAGCCTTATTTTGTGTAATAAAGGGAGATCATTTAAAAACAAGAGCTATACCAAGCGGGGCAATATACGCCCGAAGGGTTATATTATAGAATGGGAGCAAAATTTAAAGAACTTAACTGTTGAAGCCCGAAGGACAGGAAGAACAAAGGGAAGAAATTTAAAAAAAAAACTCTAAGTTGACAGAAAAAATTATAAGTCCACAAAAACAACATTACCAGGTATAGATATGTCAAAATACACCTAAAAATTGGAGGTACCATCCATGTTGTACCACAGAAAAGTGGTCTTGGTTTTTCCCTATGACCAATAATAAAAAGGTTATAAAATAAGCTATTTATAGTAACACAGAAGGGAAGTAATTCAATAAAATATTATTGAAAGTGAAATAAAAAGGGATCTGCCAAATAAAAACAAGAGCACCGCAATGCAGTGCAATATCCACATGAAAAAAAATTAAATGACTTTTGACCCCTAAGTTTGACCTTGACCTTGATGCAAGCCATCCGAAACATGCGCTCTGCACATCATCTCAATGTGGTGAACATTTGTGCCAAGTCTTAAAATCCTTCAAGTGGTTCATGAGTAACCGAGCGGACACGAAAAAAAAAAAGTCATATGACCTTTGACCCCTGTGACCTTGACCCTGAAGCAAGTTATCCGAAACATGCGGTCTGCATGTCGTCTCGATGTGGTGAACATTTAAGCAAAATATCTTAGAAATCCTTCAAGGGGTTGAAGAGTTATAGAGCGGTCACGAAATTGCTAACGGACGCATGGACGGACACCAGCGTCATAACATAATACATCCCTTCAGGCATATAACTAGGTAAGGTAGAGTTATGATTCTTTGATGGTGCACTTTGTCACAATGGCCTCTAAGTGAATGTTCAATCAAATGCCATTAATACTTTTCAAGTTATACTCCGGACAAAAGTGTGATGGAAGGATGGACAAAGCGGCAACCATATCCTCGCCCTTCGGGGAGCATAAAAAGCAATACATGTAAGATTCACTGATTCCACTCAAAGAAGCTTACATATTATAGTAGGTAAGTCCATGTCAGACAAAATTTCTAACTCCTGTTCGCTCTTTTTGACTTGCCTCGACTGTAACGATAGCAGGCTCATCAGAACTTTTCAACATCACTGTTCACATGGTGCACGACTTCCTGTGAAAAAAAGTTCAAGAAGTAAAATAAATACAAGCATAACCATTCTTTTTGCAACATATGAAACAAAAGGGCAATAACTGCCTTTGATTGTTCACCTGAACACCAAATTAAAGGCTCAAACCTTTTATCTTGAGTTGTGACCTTGACCTTAAGCCGACATGGCTGACTCAAGGGTTCTGCATATCGTTTTGATGAGGTGATCATTTGACCCAAGTGTCATGAAAATCCTAAAAGGTGTTTAGGAGATACAGATCGGACACAAAATGTTACGGAAGGACGGATGGAGACCATTCCTATAACCCCCACCACTCGTGGCGGGGGATTAACAGAACAGAAATAATGCACATATTCTCCGTACTGCCATCTATCTATCCATTTACCAAATTCTATGAAAAAATATCTTGCACCTTTAAAGTTATCACTTGATCCCACTTTGCTTGGATGGACTGGCAGTCAGACAAACAGCAAACCAGAAGTCTGTCCCCACAATCCCCAGCCCTGCTGATACATCATTAAAGTACTGAAAACATTTCTTTAACCAAATATTTCAATGTATCAAGATTCATTGTATATCTTACATCTCCACCAAAGTAATTTTTCCAGTGAGTTCTAGTGCTGCCCTGTACACAGTCTCGTTCTCCTGGTTCTGTAATCCCTCAATCTTGTCGAGGACTCGAGGCCGCCAGCTTCCTCTGTCATGACAGTGAGGGCATCTAGCACGTTCTGACCTGCACGCTCAGCTGCCTATAAAAAATAAATTGTAACAGGTCTTTACTAGCATGCAAAGCAATCAGTTTATTCTGTGAAATCATTAACGTTCCTAATTACCATATAAACTTAAATCCAGATAATTACAAATACAAGAGGGTCATTGACGCTAAAGCGCTCACCTGTGTACAAGGCTTCAAGTGTGTCTATAAAAGCAGAGTTTGTTTTCTTCTTTGTTAGCCTACCGGTATATTATATACATGTCACGCACATTTTTGAACCTAGGGCAATAATTTGAATAATTACTATGGAAATTACAAATCTGATAACACAGGCAAAATATCAAGGGTCTAGCTATTGATGATTCAAAGAAGAAAATTTTCAATGTTTCTTATATTTGTTAGTTTGTTTTGGGTTTAATGCCGTTTTTCAACAGTATTTCAGTCATGTAACTGTGGGCAGTTAACCTAACCAGTCTTGCTGGATTCTATACCAGTACAAACCTGTTCTCCGCAAGTAACTGCCAACTTCCCCACATGAATTATCAGAGGTGGAGGACGAATGATTTCAGACACAATGTCTTTCATCAAATCATCACAGAGAATATACGCCCCACCCGGGGATTGAACTCGCGACCCCGCGATCCATAGACCAACTCTCATTTTTGTCGGCAGCCGAACTATTTCATGTTTCCAGTTTCTATTTGAGTTACTGTGTGCAAAATCATGCGAGACCAAGACCAAGAGCCAATCAGAATGTAGAAAGCGCTGCTTAATTTAGACGAGCTAAAAAGGAATAGATTTTTTTATTTATTTTTGGGGGATGGCGGGGGAGACCAGGTGAGGGTAAAAAACATAACATGTTGATTATAAATATGGATGGAAAATTAAAAATGAAACAAGGGTTCGTCGCACAGGAAATGCCCCCCTTCATGCATTCAGTAATTGCAAAACAAACAGATATGCTCACTGTTCTGGTTCAATCTGATGTCACCTTGACCTTTAACCTATTGACCTAAAAAATCAACAGGGGTCATCTGCTGGTCATGATCAACCTCCCTATTAAGTTTCGTGATCCTAGGCCCAAGCGTTCTCAAGGTATCGTCCGGAAAGGGTTTAACTGTTACGGGTCAATCTGACCATAACCTTTGGCCTACTGCTCTCAAAACCTACAGGGGTCATCTACTGGTCATGACCAACCTGGGCAACCTCCCTATGAAGTTCCATGATCCTAGGCCCAAACGTTCTCAAGTAATTGTCTGGAAAAGGTTTAAATGTTCTGGGTCACTGTAACCTTGACCTTTGACCTACTGACCTCAAAATCTATAGGGATCATCTGTTAGTCATGATAAACCTTTCTTGCATACCAGACGGGGATTTCCGGTATTTTTACCGGTGCTGGAAAAATCCATCTTACACCCCGGGGTGTAAGATGACTCTCGTGCTGTAAATGACATATTACGAACTACATATATGTAGAAGATTTATGTAGTAATTTATATTTTATTTAAAAAAACGGAATAAAAATTCAATACCTTGACAGTTCCTATTGGTTCCTGATAGTAATTTCTCGATTCAAATTACGTTATTTTATCAAAAATTCATAACTGATAAAACAAAACCGGAACTAAACATTGTTATTTGTTTTGAAACGTCGTGACCTCTTTTACGGGCGTTGGTTTCCCGTGCTTTGTTTAAATACACTGCTATAAGAAATAGTTCTAAAAAGAAAGCCATTCGATTGATTTTATTTTTATTATTATTTCTTGAAATCGGTATGCAAGAAAAAGATTCTGTCACTAGTTATAGGTGGAGATGGAAATATCCGGCTCTCGGGTAACTGTTTCTGTGGTAACTCGGCAGGAAGCCTCGTTACCGCCTAAACAGTTACCCTCGAGGCGGGATATTCCCATCTGCACCTACAACCAGTGAAAGAATCTTATACTCTATCATCTTTCATGACCCTTGGCCTAAGCCAAGTTTTTGTCCAGAACCGTTGTACTTTTCCTGGCCAATGTGACCTTGAAATTTGAACTAATGACCTCAAAATCAACAGGGGCCATCTGCTGGTTTTGAACAACCTCCCTATCAACTTTCAGGATCCTAGACCCAAGCAATCTTGAGTTATCATCCGGAAACCATTTAAATGTTCGTGGTCACTGTGACCTTGATCTTTGACATACTGACCTGAAATTCAATAGGGATCATCTGCTGGTCATGACCAACCTCCCTATCAACTTTCATGATCCTATGCCCAAGCATTCTTGAGTTATCATCCGGCAACCGTTTAACTGTTCGTGGTCACTGTGACCTTGACCTTTGACCTCAAAACTTCTTCGAAGGGGGGCATAATAAAAAAGAAACGTTGGGGGTATGCATGATCGGGGTGGTGGGCATGACTGGGTGGAGTAGTGAGGTTGGGGGAATGGTACAACATTGCATGTTGATAAATATTCATGGAAGGTTTGAAAAAACAAGAGGGTCATGATGACCCTGGATCGCTCACCTGAGTAATATGTCAGAGCTACATGTTTTAAATGTCAAAATGATGATAAAATATTAAGAAAGTCAGTAGGTCACATTCATGGTCAATGAAATTCAGTTTTACAATTTGTGTGCAAAACTGTGTATGTCATGAAAATTTCAAGGCTGTATCTTAAAAAACAAGAAAGTAGGTCTGTAGGTCAAGGTCACAGTCAAGTGACATCGTATTACTTGGGGTCATCAGGTAATTATAATTAAACAGTCTTGGAAATAGGATCAGATGATTTTTTAAGTATTTTTCCTATATAACTCACATAATAACTAAGTGACCCCAGGGCGGGGCTTCTTTTAACCCCAGGGGCATAATTTGAACAATTTTGGTAGAGGACTACTAGACAATGCAGCATACCAAATATCAAAAGCCTAGGTCGTATGGTTTCAGACAAGAAGATTTTTAAAGCTTTTTTCTGTATAAAACTTGGGACCCCTAGGGCAGAGCCTCTTTTCACCCAAGGGGTACAATTTGAACAATTTTGGTTGAGGACTATAAGACAATGCTACAAACCAAATATCAAAGGTCTAAGTCTTGTGGTTTCGGACAAGAAGATTTTTAAACTTTTTTCCCCATATGTCTATGTAAAATTTGGGATCCCCGGGGCGAGGCCATATTTGACCCTAGGGGGATAATTTGAACAATCTTGGTAGAAGACAACTAGATGATGCTACATACCAAATATCAAAGCCCTAGGCCATGTGGTTTTGTACAAGATTGTCAAAGTTTTCCCTATATAAGTCTATATAAACCATGTGACCCCCGGGGCAGGGCCATGTTTGACCCTTGGGGGATAATTTGAACAATCTTGGTAGAGGACCACTAGATGATACTACATACCAAACATCAAAGCCCTAGGCCATGTGGTTTTGTACAAGAAGATTTTCAAAGTTTTCCCTATATAAGTGTACATAAACCATGTGACCCCTGGGGCGGGGCCATATTTGACCCTAGGGGGATAATTTAAACAATTCTGGTAGAGGACGACTAGATGACGCTACACACCAGATATCAAAGCCCTAGGCCCTGTGGTTTTGGATAAGAAGATTTTAAAAGTTTTTCCTTTCGGTTGCCGTGGCAACCAGAGTTCTGCATGGAATTCAATTCTTTGAACAATTTTTAAAGGGAACCACCCAAGGATCATTCCTGTGAAGTTTGGTGTAATTCTGCCCATTGGTTTCAGGGCTTTTATGGAAGATCGGATGAAAACTGTTGGACTTGGCTAAATTTGCAGTTTTTCGAGTAATTCAAGGGCTAAAAACCAAGAGTGCCTGGGGCGAACTTGCTGGTTATTGATCTTGGCCAAGACAATATGCCCACAAACATTGTCACCAAGTCTGGTGAAGATCGGATGAAAACTGTTTGACTTAGAGAGTGGACATGCATTTGGACGCCGACCGACACGAGTGTTCACATAATACGCCCCGCTCTTCCAGAGACGGGCGTATAAAAAGCTGAAAACATAACACAAATTATGTCAGGCCCTATTTACCATAGAATAGTTTATGCTGCCAGGCCATCAGTCTTTGCAAGAGCACCTATGACCGTACCAAAAGTTCAGTCTTCATACACTGGCTGTAACATCTTTTCCTAAAAACACAAGCCAACAAATGACATTAAAAATAGAAGTACAACAGTAATAAACAAGAGCTGTCAGTGGACAGCGTGCTCAACTATTTTCAGTGCTTGATAGTATAATATAGGCTATGAGTAAAACTATAACATTACAATAAGCATATTCTAAGTCGAAAAGGGGCCATAATTCAGTCAAAATGCTTGATAGAGTTGCCTCCTCCTTTTTACAGAGTGGGGTCATAATGGTAAACAAGTATGCAAAATATCAAAGCAATATCTCAATGTACTTTGAAAATATTTGGGGTGGTATGCAAACTTTAACATTTATTCTAAGTCAAAAAAGGGGCCATAATTCAGTCATAATGCTTGATAAAGTTGCCTCCTCCTTTTTACAGACTGGGGTCATGATGGTTAACAAGTATGCAAAATATCAAAGCAATATCTAAATGGACTTTGAAAATATTTGGGGTGGTACGCAAACTTTAACATTTATTCTAAGTCAAAAAAGGGGCCATAATTCAGTCAAAATGCTTGATAGAGTTGCCTCCTCCTTTTTACAGACTGGGGTCATGATGGTTAACAAGTATGCAAAATATCAAAGCAATATCTCAATGGACTTTGAAAATATTTGGGGTGGTACGCAAACTTTAACATTTATTCTAAGTCAAAAAAGGGGCCATAATTCAGTCAAAATGCTTGATAGAGTTGCCTCCTCCTTTTTACAGACTGGAGTCATGATGGTTAACAAGTATGCAAAATATCAAAGCAATATCTCAATGGACTTTGAAAATATTTGGGGTGGTACGCAAACTTTAACATTTATTCTAAGTCAAAAAAAGGGACCATAATTCAGTCAAAATGCTTGATAGAGTTGCCTCCTCCTTTTTACAGACTGGGGTCATGATGGTTAACAAGTATGCAAAATATCAAAGCAATATCTCAATGGACTTTGAAAATATTTGGGGTGGTACGCAAACTTTAACATTTATTCTAAGTCGATAGGGGCCATAGTTCAGTCAAAATGCTTGATAGAGTTGCCTCCTCCTTTTTACAGACTGGGGTCATGATGATAAACAAGTATGCAAAATATCAAACAAATATCTCAATGGACTTTGAAAATATTTGGGTTGGTATTCACACTTTAACATTTGTGTGAAGCTCACGCTCACGCACACGCTCACTCTGATGCCGACGCCAGGGCGAGTAGGTTAACTCCCCTATTCTTTGAATAGTCCGAGCTAAAAAGTGTTGTTTTTTTCTGACAGTCGAGCTATTTCTTTTGAACCATTTTGGTTGCAAAATATCCTTTGTAAAACTCATGTCAATACTGAGATGTCAAAAACATTTAATATCCCTTTGGATAGAAATAGTACATGTACCATAATGTTGAGCCTGTTACTTGTGGACAAACCACCTCAATGACTCAAACATTTTAGTACATTAAAAACAAGAGGGTCATGATGACCCTGAATCACTCACCTGAATAATATGAGCCAAATGTTTCAAATTTATGGCAATTTAATGCTAAAATATTAAGAAAGGAGATTAGTAGGTCACATTCATGGTCACTGAAAGTCAGTTTTAAGATCAGTGTGCAAAACTTAAATGTCATCCAATTTCAAGGCTGTATCTTAAAAAGCAAAAAAGTAGGTCAGTAGGTCAAGGTCACAGTTAACTTCATGTGACCCCTAATCACTTGGGGTCATCAGGAAATTTAATTAAATAGTCTAGAAAATATGATCTGATAATGTTCGAGTTACTTTTTCCTACATTTATAAGTCATAAGAAGTGACCCCAGGGTGGGGCCTCTTTTCACCCCAGGAGCATAATTTGATACTTTTTTGTTAAGAGATTCACTAGGCAATGCTACACACCAAATATTAAAGTCCTAGGCCTTGAACTTTCAGAAATGAAGATTTTTAATTTTTCATTTTTATACGCCGTAAGGAGTAGGATAGCTCTAGTTATTCTTCAAATAGTCGAGCTAATAACATTCATACACACAACATACAGATCCTCAACATTTGATACTTTTCAGTGCTATAACCATTATTTACAAACTGTATTTTATTTGGTTATTTTACTTTTTATCAATCTTTATTTTATCATGTATATGATTCATAATTACCTAGTTGCATATGTAGCTGTTAAGATTATATTATCTAAAATTTAGGTAAAATATGTCACACTTGGTACCAGTGTTACTTTTAAGTCATAAAAATTGTTACATCAAGGACATAATTATATTGCATAAATTTCAAAATTTTTAAAGATTATCTTAGTAATCATTATATTTTTTTACAAAAACCTCATGACTTTTTTATGTCTGAAACAGTATTTGATGTAGGACAGTTGTTTCATTTTATAACTGAACACTAAATACTGATAGTTTTCATATCATTACACAGTGGTTATAAAAAATCCTGTAGCTGTCATCTTGCCAGTTTTAAGCAGCCTAGTAATTGTGGTGAATATAAGAAATTAAAATCATTCATATTCAACTGTTGCCTTTGACCTGTTGTCCCTCTTACTGGTTTTTATTATTGTTTAAATATAAGAATAGACTGTTCTCCTACTTAGATATGTCATGTATAATCATACCTAAATCTTACAGAACTTATAGACATTAAGTGCAAAATTATGTGCATAAATCTCCAACACCATGGCAGCACCATTTACCCTGCACAAATTCTTACACTGTGTAACACAGCTGAACTTTCGGGCATAAACAACTCCTGTCTATGTACTTGGTATGAATTAAGTGTTCTACTTTGCCCGCAGAATTTTTCAAACTCTCTACATTGCTGGAAAAACATATGAAATACAAACCGGAGAAACTACAATTGATTCCCACACAGCGGCACTTTTTCCAGTGACCAGTTTGAATTACAGTTACCATTCGTGCAACTGACCCCTCAACTTGACTGAGATTGAAAGTGGCCTGTAGTTGTACAACATCTGAAAAATGATGGAAGCCAGTCTTACTATCTTTCATTAAATAATGGAACATCTTAAATGATCATATTTTGTGCAACAGTGTCAAAACAATCTGACTGCAAAGAAAATGTGAAATTATATAAATAAAAGTGCCTTTGGCTTTCACAGCAACTCCACCATGAACATTTATATCATAAATTACTCTGACCTTTTCAAAAAAGTAAAGTGTCAAAATGTGATACAAAAACTCTAAACAAACTGATACCTGTATGTAAATTGTGCCATAATCTACAGTTTAAGTAATAAAAATATTAAGTACAAAGCAGTGTGATCTTATACCTTACTTAACTGGCCTGAAGTAATATGTACAGTTCCAATATTTTTTTTTACCTAAACTGAATATCCAGCTTTATGCACTAACTCATATGAAGAAAATCCTGTCTATCCAATTTGTAAATGCAATCTCACTTGCACACTTGTTTCAAGGGTGGGGGAGGAGGGGGCTAGTGTGAGGGGCCTCCCAGGATTTTGTTTACTTGGAGAAAAAGATTTTTTCCCCTTTCTTTGAAAGACCGAGTATTTTTTCAGAACTTGAGGGTCAGAATATTTTTTTCATAGTAACCCAAAGATATTTTTTGGGAATTCAAAACTTAAATTAGTAATAAGCTTGTTAAAGAAATGTTATGCTCAATCTTGCATTTTGCTGACTTAATTAAGAGAAAAAATTGTTATCATCAAATGTTTATGTTTTTTTTTTTATAAATTAGAAGAAGTTTCCTCATGACATTATTTGTCTGAATATTTCTGAAACATGTCTGAACAGACTGAACCCTGCCTGAACCATTTTTAGCAGTCTGAATCTTTCTGAACAGTGTGTTTCTGTTCTGAACATTTCTAAATGTTTTGGAGGTTGTACTGAACTGTATCTGAAAGATTCAGAAATGAATTCAAGAAGTGTCAGAAAATGATTTTACTGAACTTTTACTGAAATACTCTCTAAATATTAAGAACTAAATTCAGGATATTCCAGAAATAAGTTCAAAATGTTTCTGAATTCACAATTTCAAAAAATATGTTTATACACAACAGAATATGCATAATTCTTTTTCGCAAATTCATAAGCTTTACAAGAGAAAACTATGTACAGTCCGTGACTGATAATTTCGAAGTGACGTCACGTTTGTTTATGTTTTCTGAACTTATAAAACTAACAAAATCGGTAAAGCAGCTTACATAAACAATAATATTAGGTATATTTTATTGCAACACGTCTGTCAGTCCCGGTAGCTCAATGGTTAAGCATTGATGTTTGAAATGTCGAATTATGTGGGTCGTAAGTTCGAATCACGGTAGGTGTTGTTGTTTTTTTTTTTTAAGTTTTTTTTTTCTCTTTCAGGGTAACCACCATAATCATTCATTTTTCCTGAAATGTATTAATATATTTAGAAATATATTAAATTAATTTCTGTTTAAAGGTGACCAGCCATCAGCTCTGTGTAAACACATCATATTATGAATGCATTATAGTCACGAAAACACTCGGAAATTTCGTGCAGGTTAAATTCCTCTCTGGTATATATATTGCCAGTATTTAGTGTAGTCAAATGTCAGAGGCGTCTGTTGTTGCAAAGAAAAACATTTTTCAGTATAAGAATGGTGATAAATGCATACTACAAATTTCAAGCGACATCATTTTTCCATATTTCGTCATTGTATATGTTGAGCGCAAATAACCAATCTGCGTTATTTACCAAACGCGCAGCGCATATAACAAATTTTTGTACGTTGGTTATATGCGCAACGATTTACCAATCGTTGCGCAGGATAAATTTAACCTGCGCGATTTACCAAATGCGCAGCGCAAATAACAAATGTAACTTTATATATCAGAAATTTGCATTTCGTGTTTGATTAATCATGCAGCTGGTCAATTTATTAATAATTATAGATAAAACCCAAACATGCGTGAAGGTGTGATTTCCTCCAGCTTGCACACGTCGTCCTCTGGTATGTTTTATGCTATTTTTATAATTTTCTACTTCACCCGAGCGCACACTTAGCAAAATATCGTTTTTATCATATTGAAATATCTTGAAATTTCACAATAATATTCTTTTTACCAACGGCAGCATATCTCTCAACATGTCTAAGATAAAAGATGAAATAAAAATGTCAAAGAATTAAAAGAAAATTCTTACAGATATTATCTATATTATTATTATTATCATTATTATTATTTTATAGTACAAAATCAATTGAATAAAGAGTAGGCCTAATTTTCATCAAAACGTAAACGAAATTTTATATTGTGTAGCTGCACAAGATATGTGTGCGGTGCCCTGCGCTAAATGAAAATCTGGAAATTACTCTGATAACTTGAATATCTTTTATAAATCATATTAACTTTTACTTAGATTTACGATTACAGACTAAAACTATAGTTTTTTTTACAAATCTAAATGGATCTATAATGTTACACCTGTAACTTGCGTGGGAGGTCGGTCCTGTGCTAATAGCAAAGTTTGAAATTACACTGTATTTCAAATATATTTCATTCATAAAACATACTATTTGTGTAACTTTCAAATGAATACTGTAAAAAATGAATAGAAAAAGAATGATTTCTGTCATAACGAGAACGAAATATTACATTTTTTATCTGCGCAAGATGTGTGTCTGCGCTAATAATAAATCTGGAAATTACTCTGATAACTTGAGTATCTTTTATAAATCATATTAACTTTTAATTTGATTTACGATTACAGACTAAAACATTAGTAAAACTTTTTTACAAATCTAAATGGATCTATAATGTTACACCTGTAACTTGCGTGGGAGGTCGGTCCTGCGCTAATAGCAAAGTTTGAAATTACACTGTATTTCAAATATAGTTCATTCATAAAACATACTATTTATGTAAATTTCAAATGAATTCTGTAAAAAATGAATAGAAAAAGAGTGATTTCTGGCTTAACGAGAACGAAATATTACATTTTTTATCTGCGCAAGATGTGTGTCTGCGCTAATAATAAATCTGGAAATTACTCTGATAACTTGAATATCTTTTAAAATCATATTAACTTTTACTTTGATTTACGATTACAGACTAAAACTATAGTTTTTTTTTACAAATCTAAATGGATCTATAATGTTACACCTGTAACTTTCGTGGGAGGTCGGTCCTGTGCTAATAGCAAAGTTTGAAATTACACTGTATTTCAAATATATTTCATTCATAAAACATACTATTTATGTAACTTTCAAAAATCGATTAGAATTGTAAGAAATGACATATAGTTGGTATATTGTTGACATTTCAGGAACTGCGATTAGTGCAGGACCGTCATCCCGCGAATTATGTTAACTTTATATTCTAGCTACAATTTTAGTCTGTAATTGTAATAACAAAATTAAAGTTGACATAGCGTATGAAATTAACGGAGTAATGTTAAAACTTTCTATTAGCGCAGGACATACGTCTTGCACAGATAAAACATATAATTTTTCGTTCTCGTTATGACGGAAATCACTCTTGTTTCTATCTATTTCTACTACATTTTTGAAAGGTACATAAATGATATGTTTTATAAATTAAATATATTTGAATTCAGGATTTGCTATTAGCACAAAACTGACATCCCGTGCGGGTTACAGAATTAAAATTACATTTGTCTTTGCAAAAGCTACAACTTTATTCTGTAACCATAACACAAATTTAAATTTAGCATGGTTTATGAAAGATATTCAAGTAATCAGGATCATTTCCTGATTTTTTATTAGCGCAGGGCCGACATTCCGCGCAAGATACAGATGTAACAAAATATTCATTTGGCAAGATCTACAATTACAGCCTGTAATCACAAAACAATGATAAAGATAGCATGGTTTATGAAAGATATCCACGTTATCAGGATTATTTCCAGATTTTTTATTAGCGCAGGGCAAACACATCTTGCCTAGATAACAAATGTAATATTTTGTTCTCGTTATGACGAAAACCCCATTTCTTTCTAATTATTTTCTACTCTGAAAACATTTTTAATTATGCTTATTTTTGTTTTATTTTTAATCTTGACCATGTCAAGAGATATGCTCACGTTGGTAAAAAAGAATTGCGCTTTTTCAATATAATGAAAAAAGCGATATGGCGAATTGTGGTACGTGTGTGGCAATTCAGTCTTTTATGTAAGTCTCCTTTATGTTCTATATCCGGTATAAAATGAAGAAAAGTGATCGAATGAAGTAAAACTACTTTAGTTATAAAAAGAATGGAGAGGACGGTGTGGCTATCCGAGGAAATTACACCTTCACGCATGTCTGAGTTTTATTGCATATTGTATCATACTGCAGATATTGAAACCTGGTGACCGACTCCCATGAATTTACTGATGTTGGAATAAATTTACGACACATTTTTAAAACCAAGATTTGCAATATCAGTCTGTAATTGTTAAACAATGTAAAAGTTAGCATGGTTTATGGCAGTTATTCATATTATCAGAGTAATTTCCAGATTTTCTA
Organism: Mercenaria mercenaria; assembly: GCF_021730395.1. Classification (NCBI taxonomy): domain Eukaryota; kingdom Metazoa; phylum Mollusca; class Bivalvia; order Venerida; family Veneridae; genus Mercenaria; species Mercenaria mercenaria. The sequence goes on from NW_026463589.1 coordinate 47,312, forward strand.
TTAGCGCAGGACACATCTTGCGCAGCAACAAAAATTCGTTCACGTTCTGGCGAAAATTACTCTTTTGTACTACAAAACATTAAAAAATATCAATACGATATGTTAGAAATGATCAATATATATTTGAAACATCGGTGTCATTTCAGGATTTGATATTAGCGCTGGATCGAAATCCCGCACAGGCTACGGCGTTTAAAAGTTAAAAAAAAAAATAAATAAAAAAAAATAAATAAAAAACAACTTGTGTTATTAAATATACTTTGGATATTTTGTATCATTTTAAAGTTTTTTAACACCTATGACAAATGACATTTAATGCCGTCGTCAACAGAAATGTTTAGTCCATAAACTACCAGGGACGTGAGCATCTCATTGAAATTACCGCATAAATACGCTCATTTACTTTAAAAAATGTTTTCCTTGTTCTTTACAAATTAAGCACAGTCAATTCACACCTTTACGCGTGCCTGATCACCGTCAGTTTTAAAATTAAACAGTTTAATGTAGGCCTACAAGTCTAGCCCTCTAATGATATTCAATTTTATCGGGAGATATCATCCATATGTTAAAAGCGCAGACACATTTACCAAACGCGCAAGACAGTTACCCTGCGCATATAAGAAATATATAAGGTTGCCCGATTTACAAATCGTTGCGCAGATAACAAATTGGTTATTTGCGCTGCGCGATTTACCAAATGCGCAGATTGGCTATATGCGCGTAACATATACCCTAGTGCTGTATTACTGCATTTTGAATATTTTCAATTGTCTTTGAAAAAATGTATTTAAAACATTAATAAAAAACAAAGATACAAAAAGAGTATAAATCACAGTGGGATTCGAACAAAAGCGAAAATGGAAATAAAAAGAATTGCACATGTAAGGCTAACGCACTACGACCGGTACTAATCTTCTACTTCAAAGTAAGCGTTCCAGTTAGTAGTATAATATAAAAGTGTACACTTAGATAATGATAAGTATCGATGACCCCCGACTTGGTCTCGTCCAAATAGTCACTCGAAGTTATCAGACACAGACTGTACTAACAAACCATAACAGTGTAAAGTTTGTAAACATGTTTGACATAGTGACCCAGTTTTTGACATCACATGCCCCAAGGTTTTTTTTTTTTAATCTGACCTGAAGCCACAATTGTTTCTTCCGGGATTTGGAAGTCCAGACTTGTTTTCATTTTGTTGAAGCCAGAATACTTTTTTCAAGCAAAGCTACTCAGAATTAAAACAAATCCAAGAAAGCACCAACCTCCCTAATATCAAATGGTCAGCCCCTTATAAATGGCATTTTAACTGGCTGAATTAATGTTATTCTACAATAATAATAATCTGGGTTGTTTTTGTTTTTTTCTGACAGTAGATGTTGCAGCTAAACAAAGTCTATTAAATTCTACAATATCATAAAAAGTACAAAATTAATGTTTTAGGCCACACCAAATTAAAAAAAAAAGTTGTTATCGGATTTTTGTCTGAAAAAAAATGAGGCGGCAAAATTAGCAGGGAGCGAATTTTAAGAGTGAAGAAATATATTTGTCTTGTTTTTTTTCTCTCGATTAATAAAAACCTTGAAATAGAATGTACAGCCCTTTTACATTAGAAATAATTCACAGGGATTGAGAAAACATGGGTACATTTTGGGTTGGGTACGTTTTGACCTGAAGGCACACAACAAATCGAACTCGTGAAAAAAGGTAATAAGTTACTAACATTGGCATACAGTACAGTAACAGTGTAATCAAGTAATGTATGCGTTCGAAAATGCTGATAGAAAATATGTAATATACAACACTGCACAACCAGCAATTTTTTTCCTTCTTTATAAAGTACCCCTAAAAGGACCTTTTCCCAATTGAAAAATGCAATCCTTTACCCCAATTAAGCCTAAAAAAAATCTTTGTTTCCGGTAACATGCTCAAAAAAATTAGGGTAGGTAGGTCGGAAAATATTTTTTTTTTTGACATTTTTTTTATGAATGGAGACTTTTCGGAAATTATTTTTTTGTCAAAAAAATGATTAAAAATAAGGGGGTTATGCCTTTAGAGCATCAGTAAATTGATTTCTAACATCACTGGCCATGTTTAAAGCATAAAAAGTGCAGTTTTGCATCTTTTTGTTAAAAAGTTGAAAAAAATATTGTCTAAGGCCGGTCGGGCCAAGTATTTAGGGTAGGTCGGGATACCGGAAACAAACAATTTTTTTTTACGCCTTATCATCCAAAACTTCCCCAAATGACCAAATTAAGTTTGCATTTTGATGATTGCAGAAGGAAAACTTATGTCACTGCAGTCGTAAACAGTTTGGTTCGAAATGGGGCGAGTACGAAAGTGCGAGTAGTCAGAGTAAGGTTGTCCCCCTTGTTGAATTTTGCGCGAACATTCCTGACACATGTGTGCAGATCTTTCGAAGCTTGCGAAAGGGTTTCTTTCTTACATGACATGCGTGCGGAGGCCTAAAAGAGGTATTTTATACGTTAGCTTATAATTTACTTGCGGGGTTTCGTCGTGTTTTGAGGGAAATTGCTGTTATTCATTGTTAAAGTTTCATAGTATCAATTTCGGACAGAATTGCATTTTTCGGATACAAACTAATTTCTTTTGCATGACGATGGTGCTGCGTTATTTTGCTAAATAGTTGATTGTAAACTTGTTTTAAGGGTTTTTTATGCAAGTTCTGTTAGTAAGTAAGATATAATTCACAGATGTCAGGTATGAACTTGTTTGTAATACCTTTGTTGTACTGTACGTTTCAGTTCGACGTAGACAATTGCGATTAAAAGTCTTCAGTAAAACTCTTGGTCGTTGTCATTGAGGAAGAAGCACTTACAACTTAGTTACATTGACATTCACCATGATTTAACCATCCAAACAGTTTGTTTGATGATATTTACATAGAATTAAAGGAAGAAGCATTCTAAATGATGTTATTAATTAACTATAAAAATTCCCAATCTGAGTAAAAACCCTGCTATTTTCCCCAATTTATCCGGTATCGGACCTTTTCCAAAAAGGGCAAAAAAAAATCACTGATAACCTAAACCCATAATCATGAAACAGATATGTGACTTGAATATATGTATTTACTTTTATGAAAATGTAGCATTTTCAGCTCCACTTTTCCAGTTTTCGAAGCTTTTGATAAAGTTAAATTATCTCTGCTAAAACAAAAGCTTTTGACTTGAAGCTTAAAATAATTATTTATTATTAAAGTCTTCACTGGGAGCAACAGTCCCCATGTCAAGTGTGGGAACATAGCCTATACCCCCAAAATTGGGAATTTTGATGCGTAAATGTTCCAAATTGGGAAATATTTATACATACAGGATATAGTAAAGATGTGTTTAAGCACTTTCTCATACACTTGTTTCACATTGTACAACCTATTTAACATACTTCCATTACAAAATTGTCTATAATTTGGTCAATATTTGTGCAATTTTGATGAAATTTTTTTTAGAAAGTAGATTGGGAATTTTTGCACTCACTTTGGGAAAAATACATACTTTTTGATATTGAGAATATAATAGGGTTACTATAACAGTAGCTTGATCTGGGATGCAGTATTCGGCTCGAGTGGATTTTGCTAGATCGGATCTCACGAGGCGCGCAAGCGCTGAGTGTGATCCGACCGTGCAAAATCCACGAGAGCCAAATACGAAGTCCTAGATCTAGCTATGTTATAATGACCCATTTATTATATACTTTTACCATTTTGACTCTTGTTTTGTTCTTGATCAAAATCTTCAATGTTTATCGATATTAAATGGAACTTAGTGAAGTTTTTATGTGCGCTATTTATAGAAAAGTGTCAGGTCATGCATATTAATGAAAATAGTCCGGTAGCATACAATACGGAAGGTACAATACGGAATTTAAAAGGTATAATACGGAATTTTTGTCTGTCTGTTCATATTTGATTGTGAAATACAAGCCAATTATTTACAGAATTTATATAGGTATATTCTAGCATAAAACTGCTGTTCTTATCACTTTTCAGGGGTGTTTTAACAGGAGAGAAAACGTGTGTTAACAGAGAGATTCTCGCGCTCGCGTGCTGTTATAACACCTTTTTATATATGCGCGTTCCGTGGCAAAGCGTAAACGTCATTCGGCCCCAAAATGGATAATTCAAAACGGAATGGCGTCAACGTAAAAAAACAACTCAGACATTCCCGCGCATTTCGTGGAAATTTAATGACGTTGAGAGAGTGACATTGTATTCATTTATCAGTTTTTACGCTGTTTATGCTAGAATAGCGTTAACGCATGTTCATTTCGTGTTATAACATTTGCAAAATCCCTCGGGATTCTGCAGAATGATGTTTTAACACGAAAAAACTTGTGCTATCCCTACATAATAAAGCTGAATATCGGCCAAAAAAAACCCCTGAATATAAATACTTGTAAGATACATCTATAGTTGTTAAATAAAATACTGTACAGTTCACATTAAGCATATAATGACATTTCAGGCTCAAACATACACATGTGTGTGTAGTGGGCCTAGTGGCCCCGTACGAAAAAGTACGCCTATACTTTAGGCGGAAACCGCCCAGAAAAATAAGGCGGTTTCCATCTTATGTTGCTATTAAGCGTAATATTGGCCTTAGGGAGACCTTAGGGAGAATAGGGTTCGAAATATTCAAATTTTTTCCTGTTAGTAAGGCGGAAATCGCCTAAATTGGCGTAAAAATATTTAAGCAGGAAAAAATTCCGTCTAAGGATATTCTCTGCTTAGGTGGGAAAAAATACCCAGAAAAGCTTGACCGGAATAAAATCCACCTTATGTAAAACATAAAAAAAATACCCTTTTCACATTTCACTAGATTCATTTTGCTTTGCCAAATACAATTTATTAATAAGACAGCTTCAATTTTACAAATAATCAGCTGTGGCTTAATAACAAAATTACTGAAGCAAATGTACAATATCATGAACATTTCTTGAAAAATTTAAAAGTTCTTAAACCTTCACTAAACTAGCATGGACATGTCATGAACTACTGGTTATTACTTAAATTATCATTATTGTTTGGTGCCAGTGCCATATACTATTGTGATAAAATGTCTATAATTATGGCAATAATTATGATACTAAGATAATAACAATTAAATATTAACTTAGACTTGAAATCTTATTTAAATTGTTTGCTACCTTGTAAATGCTATGCATTATACATGTACTTCTGAAATGTAAGTAATTAACAGATAGTGATTTGGTTAAAACAGAAGATGTTCATTAAATCCTCTACACGTTAATTTGCTATTTCTAAAGGTTTACAGAAGTAAATTAATTAAATTCGGACTTACCGTAAATATATAATGTACTCTTTAGTCTAGTCTACTTAACTAACAACATCCCATGTATAAATGCTTTCAGAAAGTACTTTCTTTCTAAACAGGTGTCACAACATCGATCCTATTTCAAATTAATTGATATACATGTACATATATAGTTACTGTTTAATTGTTGATATACAGGATTTCGCTTTTTCATTGCATATTGTAAATGGTTCAAAGGTAAACTTAAATTTCACACAATTGTTTTACATGTGGAAGACGCTTTCATTCGAGAGGAAATCGATCGCACCTATATGACACTGACAGATACTGGATTTGTCATCATCAGAACTCAGCAAAACATCAATCACTGTTCAATTTTTGAAATTTCACTTTTCTTTTTTTTTTTTTTTTGAAAATGACAGAAAATAGGGCAGGAGGGTCTGAGTAACGAAAAATCACAAAAAAAAAAAAAACGTTGGCCTAACTGTAATGAGTGTGAAATAATCAAACCTGTATTTACAGGTCTAATCTGTTATGTTCCATGGCCTGATTTTAGTCCATGTTTCAAGGGAGATAAATTCGTCGTTTTATTAGTCCCCTACTGGTTGAAAAAAGTTTCGGGGACTATAGGAATGCGCTTTTCCGTCCGTCATTCCGTACGTCCATCCACAATTTCGTGTCCGGTCCGTAACTCTGTCATCCATGAAGGGATTTTAATATTACTTGGCACAAATGGCCCATAACGAAACGACGTGTCATGTGCAAAATCCGGACCCCTGGCTTAAAGGTCAATGTTACAATTGGAGGTCAAAGGTAAACAGGGCTTTTTCCCTGTCCGGTCCATAACTATGCCATCCTTGAAGGGATTTCAATATTACTTGGCACAAATGTATCTCATAATAAGACGATGCGTCACGCGTAACTTTCAGATCCCAGCTCAAAGACCAAGGTCACACTTGGCAGTGAAATGTTTACAAAGCATGAACTGGGTCTGTTGCGTGTTCGGTCAATAACTCTTTTTTTTGTTTTTTTTTTCTTTTGGAACCACGTTTAAACGTTTAAGGCCCGTTTATTCATCACAAAATTTACATTTCAATATATAACATATACAACATTAAAATATTCACATATTACATATAACATTCAAAGATTTCTCCTACTTTTAACATATATAACATTCAAAGATTAACATGTACATGTCATTTTCTAGAAAAACGTAGCCCATAACTCCTGTCTTTCATTAAAGGATTTTAATATTTCGATGACGAGACGATGTGTCATACACAAAACCCGGACCCCTAACTCAAAGGTCAAGGTCACAATTGGAGGTCAAAGGATAACAGGTTTTTTTCCTGTCCGATCCAGAACTCGTCCGTCAAGGGATTTTAATATTAGATAAAATATATAGAACCCTAGCTTAAAGGCCAAGGTCACACTTTAAGATCAAAGGTCAATGGAATGTTTTCCTGTCCGGTCTATAACTTTGTCATGCAAAACAGGATTTAAATACCGGTATCAGTTTGCACAAATATTCCCCTAGATGAGACAATGTGTTGTGTGCAACACCTGAGCCCTTAGCTGCAAGGTCAATGTAACACTTGGGATCAAAAGCCAAAAGGGTTTTATTCCTGTCCAGTCTAACTCAGCAATCCTTAAAGGGATTTTGAAATTACTCGGCACAAATATTCACCAACATCAGACGGAGTGTCATGCGCAAGAACCTGGCCCATAAGTTTAAGGTCAAAGTTACACATAGAGACAAAATGTCAGATACAAGAATGATCTTGTTCGGAGCATTTCTTCTTCATACATGGAGGGATTTTGATGTAACTTGGTACAGATGTTTGCCACCGTGAGGCACCTTTGTTTCTAGAATTGCGTCTCTTTGTTATTACTATAAATAGACTATCCTGTTTTCTCATATTCTGTGTGTGTGTGGGGGCGGGGGGGGGGGGGCGTGCTAAGGGGTTGTTTTTATTCCCAGTAAAAGATTAACCATTTCATAAACAATATTTGGGTGTTATTTTGTATAAAATTCACTTGTCTTTCAGATGGAGTCATAAAATGTTTCAGAAATTATCCCATTTCGTTATTTTGTTACAGTATTTAATACCACCCTTACCCGCAAAAATGGACCAAGACTTTCTCGTATTCCCGTGGATTTAGATTTGACTTTTCATCACAAATAAGTTGTAGAATTTAAAACATTAGAATCAGTATCTACCATTGTGTAATAAATATAACCTGTAGTAAATACATCAAGAAATATGACAGTTAATTGCATAATCAATAATTTATGACTGAATTTGTTTTATTTATATTTTTTATTTATTTATTTTTTTTTTTTTTTTATTTTATTTCATCATTTCAATTTCATTTTTAATTTCATTCGTACAATTTCAATACATTCAATACATTTCAAACACATGCGTCCACAGGGGCGACGAAATCTAAATTTGACTTGCTTGTCCGTTTTTGTCATTTGCTATTTTTAACTTGTCCGTATGATAGTTATATAGTAAATTCTGCTCAAATTTCACTTATCCGTACAAGCTTTGGGACAACCTGGGCAATACGGACAATTGAATTTGCCGCCCCTGGTCCAATGGAACATCCTCACACTTGCTGGCAGCGTCGGTTTCCTCCGAATCAGTGTCGTCAGTTTGTTGAATGACCAAATTGTCAAGAGCTATGTCAACCATGTTAAATAATTCACAATCAAGAAGATATAGATCTATTTGAAAAAAAAATAAACTATGTTATATGCGAAAATAGCAAAATGATACAATAATGCAATTCAAATAGAATCTACATGTTAACATTATCATCATTTTAAAATGTATGTTAGCAAAATATAAAATGAAAAAAATAATAAAATGGCATCTAATGTCGAAGAGGCAGTCATTTAAATATTTATTATAAAAATAAGTTATAAAAAGGTAGCCTACCGTTTTACTGAAGTGGTTTATTCCAGTAACCTTTCAAATCTATTAATAAAAGCGATAGGTCACTCCTAAATGCTAGTAAGTCGAGAAACGAGAATATGAGAAACCCTGAGAATACGAGAAACAGGAATATTGTAACTTATTTAGATTTATTAAATCTACCACTACCCTAAGATATTCGTAACAGCATATACTGAGCTAGTTCTGGCTACCATAACTTAACTGACGCTATTTTTATTTTCTGATGGTCGCGTCCATAGAGATCCATAACAGCATATAAACATCTCTGAGCTGAATATTTTTAGCTAATACTGAGCGGAATATTTTTTAGCAACTCCTTCACCAGTCACCACTGCACTACAGGGGTTCTGCTCATGCCTAGGCCCAGGCCCTAGGCTACCCGTGTTTTTCTTATAGGGTAGGGCCTGGACCTAGGCATGAGCCGAACCCCTGTGCACTGCATCAGTGATATTTAAGTCAAAATGATAGGCCTAAAACTAGAACAGAAAGATCAACTCAAAGATGCTCGGCATCGATTCAAATAATTTCTTAGGCCTAAACAACAGTGTACATACGCAAAACATTTAGATTTCACATAAATATAACGGTTAATTTACCTTAGGCTTAGCTGTATTATATCACAAATGGCGGCGGTGAAGATCTGCAGTCCAAAGCGCTGAGCCGGATGACGTCATTTTTATCTACGTCATCGCACGTGTTATGACGACAGAGCAGAAACATCTTTCCGAGGCGCATTATAGACTCTACATAAGTTGTAAGTACCTAGATTCTAAGTTTCTAACTGATAATTATTATTAAATTTGTTAATATTATATACACTCGTAACAATAGTAGATTTACTAGATCTAAATGTCCTCCACAAATATTTTCGTGATTTTCATGTAAAAAATAGAATCTAGATCACAAGAGCCTAAATTTTGTTCCATCTAGAATCCGTACCAGTGCTTTCTTTTGCATTACATCTAATCCCGCTTTTTGTAAAGCTCACCGAATGGGCGTTTACATCAAACGCAGGTAGAGCCACTAGCTATCGGTGAGAGGGTAATATTAATATACAGTAGATCTAGTTTGCTCCGCCAAAACGTATATTTCTATCGATCTTGGGAAAGCAACCTCGTAAAGTGTTAGTTACAAAAGTGAAATATTGCGGGAGTTTATTTCAGGATAAGTAATAGTTATTGTTCGAGGAATCGGTCTGCATTGTGTTTATAGCACGTCCGGATCCAGGGCCCGGCCGAAGGGGCCGGTGCACCCCCAGTTGCCCGATTTGTACTCATCAAAGATGCCCTCAAAATTTAGACCCAGAAATGCACCAGAGGTCACCATTTCATACCCCCCTGACCCCCCAATCAAGAGGGGCGTATCGTACTCCTCTAATACCTCAACATTTAGACATAAAATGAACCAGAGGCCACCATTTTATACAGTATTTCAAAAATTTCCAAGGGCAGTCAATCTGAAATCAGCAATATCTCAAAAGTAACTTTTTTGTATCTTGGTTCTTCCTTAAATAATGATATTTTTTTCACATTTTCGTAGATTTAAACTGATAATAAATGTGTATTGAAATTCCGGCATAGAAATGGACACTGACTTTACATTAGTGATTACTGCGGTGTTGACAGCGGAAGCAGCGGTCCAGTACTAAGACTGTCTACGAAACCAAGGATAACGAGTTCTTTATCTGAAAATTACGAATATTGGGATCAGTGTTCAATATACACCTGAAAATAATAGACTTGCTATTTGCCGAGTGCACACTTGTTTTCTATCGTCGTTAATATAAAGCAGACTAGAAATCTAGTAAATATTCGTACATATGCATAACCTCATAAACACTTCTTTAATGTATGTTCTCTGAAATTAACAAATAACTGGCTCAACTGAGACACCATACTTTAAAGTAAATTCAGTTTATTCACCATGAGGTTCAAAATGCAAGGGAGTCTCGTGATAGTACATGCTTTTAATTTCACATGGTTGAAGTGTAAGCAAATAGTTAAATATGCTTCGTTTTATTTCTCACGGAAAAGATCGGACGTTTTTTTATATTGGAATAATTATAGAACATATATGCATTTGAAGTTGAAAGTTGACTGTTTTCTACAGGACGTAAAACTGAAACAAGTAAGCACTTTTACTTTTTCATCAATGTTCCTCATGTGAACTTTGACATTGTTTACGAAGAGAAATCAGTTTTGTGTCATCTTGAAATGCGTTGTTCGACTGAAACGTATAGTTCCCGGAAAAGTTCTAAAATGGTTTATTTTGTGGATTTTTGTTTTATTTATAAATTCAACACAATGTGCAATATTTCCAGTTTTTGAAAATGATTGAAATTCAACTTTATTTTAGAAAAAGTTCCGATCTTTCATTAATATTTTGCCAGCGGATGCTTACAAATTTTAAGTGAAACGGCTTTCTTATCCAAGAGAGGTGTGTAAAGCGAAAACCTATCATTACACATTGCTTTTTTTCTTTAATTGTGAAGGATCGGTAACAGATTAAGGAGATCGGACAGTGAAAACTATACTAAATGGATATCTCTAACCATGAATAAGTAGACATACATATTTCAGTAAGGAAATCTGAGGCAAAAGAACAATCATATATTTTATTCCTTGAAATAAACATGGCGGCGAAATATTTTAGAAACACTGTGCACGTGTTTTGCGCATTAGAATGTTTAACGACATTATCTTGAAAAAGTAACGCTCGTGTGCACTATTTTGGCATTTCTTTGACTTGAAAATAAATATTTTATAGCAATTTAGGTTGCATACGATACCAAAATTTTGCACCAAAAATGTTCACACATTTTCTTCCAAAGCACAGTGGAGATATGGTTCAGCGTAGCTTTCATGCTCGCAAGTTTACCTACAGATATATCTTTTCAACTTTTATCATATATATTTCATGTCCTTGCATTTCGAAAGCTGTTTCGAGGATTCTGATTTTTCACATGCATTTCTAATTTCAATTTGCGGAAGTACCTTAAGGTATAGGTCCACGTTTCGGAGAAAAAAGTTCGAACGTCATCAAACCATAGAAAGAAAGCATTGTTTTACATGAAATTATAGCAGCATAAAACATTGTACAAAACCATTGTCAATTTATTCATATATGTATTGAATTCCGGAAAGGGACTACTTGAAGGGGCCACACTTCTGGACAGTCCAGCGCCTTTAAAACTCACCATTTTTAAAAAGCTGTTACATGTCTTCGCTTTGATGCAACATCGTGCGAGTGTTTAAACTTTACATAACTAGGTAAAACATCGTTTTGACAATTGTTTACATTTATTTCTTTGCATATGGCATTCTTATTTAAAGGGGGACAACGCATTTAGAATATTTTAAGTATCCAACTCAATTAACGTATACGTCCCCGCAAGGGGTTGGACGGTTATGGAAGATTAATATACATGTATGCAGTATGAAGACCTAAAGTAGTCCTTGCATATCCCCATTTTAATAGCAGTTTTTATTCATGTTTATCATGCTTAAATAATAAACATTAGGCAATGTTCTTATGATATGTCAGCTGTGGTATCTGTATATTTTATAATTATGAAAAATGTTTCCACAAGTCTATTTTTATTACAAAACAGATACATACAAAAACAAAAATAATACATATCCTTGGTGACTTCGAAAATGGCAATATTCATACAAGCTACACATTAAGAAAACAACAGTATACTGAGATGATGAGATATAAACCAGTTCAGAATAGTTCATTTGTGAGTGTGTATGCAGTTTAAGCTTGCAAGCTTTTGTTTTTTGTGGTGTACAAAAAATAAAAAAATTGTATCCTTTTGGACGTTTTATTTTTATTTATTTGGTCGACTGCTCAAAATTGGGATTTTTATTTTTATTTTTATTTGTCCCCCCCCCCCCACGACCCAAATTTTTTTTAAAATCTCCCGTAAACCAGAAAATAAAAAAATGCTGGCCTAACAATAATCAATATACAGCTTACACGCCGCAACACACGGTAATTACGGCCTAAGAACCATGGTATAATGCACGTACAGTTTTCCCGCCAAAGTAAGTACAGTGTATGACTGCCTTAGATATACATGTATTCGTTGTTGGTCGTGTTCAACGAGTCATTGATCTTAGTGCTAATTACTGGAACGGCGATATTATTGTCGATCTAGTATAATTCCGACAAAACTTAACCAGACGATGCGCCTAATTTGAAGTTATCGGGTTTCGTTTCGAAATTTTGATTAATATAAAGTTCAGCATATTCCTCATAGACTGCGGATTTTACTTTTTTGATATTTTGATAACTTTTTTCTCTGCAAACCTTCAAAAACGACCATTGACGTACATTTTTGATGAACCGCGATTTCACGTCCGTCAGACTATTTTTGTAAATTGTTCTGTTCATTCTATAAAAATCGATTTGCTTGCTACTCATAATATTTCATTTAAAAATGTCTTTAAAATGGTGTATAATTTGTGGAGATCATTTTAACGTAAACGTCGATATTTACGTTTAAGTGACGTCAGAGCGACAAATATGACGTTGAGTTTCGAATAAAATTTTTACTCCACTCTTGTCTCATGTAAAATCCAAACGATAGAATTTGAGAAAAAACTAACAAAATGATGAAAATTTTATTTTCTATCGATTGAAGGAATAAAATTATGGGGTCACCGAATTCAATTTCGCGTAAAATTACATTACGCTATCCCTACCCCCAAATCACAAGATAGCGCAATTGGGTATTTCTTTCCAGTATATCCTCTTTTCTTCTATAAATCTACTATTTTATTTTTCTAAGTACAATTAAATCATAATACTTTTTAAAATTCTGCTGTCTTCGGCGAAATCATTTCAGTGTAGAACTCAGATTTTAATGTTTAGATTAAATTCAATCATTCAGAAAATGCGACAAAATCGACACCGCATTACCGTTGCCCTGAATTACATTAATCTATCCCTATCCTATATTTAAAAAATAGTGCGTAATTCAATGGATTTTCTTATGTCTTTGGGATAAAGACAAAGACATTTTGAGTTCTTTACAACTGTGCAATAATTTCATTTGACATTTCTGAGATTGAAATGATTTATTTTGCAAGTTAATGGTAATACATGAACAGTCCTGTATCGATGCACATTTACAAAAATAAATAAGAAAACGATAGAATATAATTAAAATCTTTTAACTGAATTATCTCAACCTTTTAATTTTAACAATTACCTGTACAGAATTCAATCACAAGCCGCTATTTCCGTTACGTATTATCTAAGCGTAAAACTGAATACATAAAGAAATGAAATGAGACAAACAAATAGAATACAACTTTAGAAAATTTAAGGTAATTTATATCATCATGTTTGAATAAACTTTATTAATTTATTTTACTACAAAGTTTACGCTTGGGAAATATTTCGATTTCTTGGAGAGTAGTCGGACACCCCGATTTCGAATAAAGTGCATCCTCTGTGAATACCTCAGGGGAAAACAGAGTATATTTGTTATACGGAGGCTGTTGCTCTGAAAAGGTTAATTTATTCAGTAACTTGACTAGAAAAGAAACACCATCCTTTGCTAAGAGGTTTTAGCTCTCCAGATAAGTGTGTAAAGAAGGTTATCATTGTATTCATATACACGTAATAGAAACATATTCCATATGTAATTCTTTTTCCTAACAGTAGAAACCTATCAAACACCACAAATATGGGTATACATTCTACTAAAACTGATAACTATTTCATGAAAAAAAAGTTTGTTTTGGGTTTAGCGCTGTTTTCTAATATTACGGCGAGAAATAAACCAGCCAGTGTTTCTGGATTCTGTATTCTCAACAAGTTACTTCCGACTTCACCACATAAATCAGAGTTGGAGGACGAATGATTTCTGACACGTGCTTCCTATCAAGTCGTCATGCCCTACCCGGGGATCGAACTCACGATTCATAGATCTGCGCTTCTTCCATTGAGCTCAGCGGGTGGGGTAAAAGAAAGAAAGGAAGTAACGGTTGTGACTGAGACTCTCTGTAATTCAACAGCGGTTGATTGTTAAACATGTGTAATTCTATGTTGCCATTATCTATACGTGCGACTCAAGAATCGTAACTTTGTACGGAGGACTGGAGGCTCAAACTTGCAAACCCTGCTTTCGTATTTACGAGATATTGGGATTTGTACGGGCACGTGAATATGTGTAAGGTTTCACATTTTATGTTAATAAACGTCTTAGATGTCCAAATTCAGAATGTAACGATTTTCAACATTCATCGGAAGTTTATAAGGATACACTAACACGTATATGTGACCTAGGGATAGTATCTCTTATATCATGATTACGGAAATTATAGAAGTTATGATTTATTTCAAATAGCGCCTGTGGTATAAAATATTAAAAGAATAAAAAATAAACTCTGACCTTTAAAACCGAATTCCGCCGTCGTATATATGAACATTTGGGTAGAGCAGGTAATTTACCGGGCAAGCTCGTGGCAACTAAACTTATGGTCATCTTATGGAATTTGCGTGCGTGCGTGCGTGCATGCGTGCGTGCTTTCGTGCGTGCTTAGGGAGTGTTGGGGATAATAAAAAGAAAAACAAGATTCAAACAACGTTTACTACCGTGGCGGGGCGGCTAAGTCAATGGTCATAAGTCTGAAATAACAAACTTTAAAATATTTGAACTTGTATAATATTGAGCTATGATATTTTACAATAATATTGTTTCAAGTATGAAAACTCCGAACTATATATACAATTGCATATGCATACTTTTTTTTTAATTTAGCAGTGTATTACAACGGAAAACTTATTTATTGGTATTTTGAATAAGAAAAAGATGAGAAAAATAATCATTATTATAAAGAAATATGTTTAAAGCGATTTGTAAAAATAACATGATCAGTATTTTACGCAAAGTTGTCGCATTGGCGTATTTCGCACCGGTCGCCAGCTTTACAGTTATAAAGACCTCTTTTGAAAAAGAAAACCTTCTTTCTCACGTACCAAGGTTCGTTTCACATCTGTAGTGAGCCTCTGATGAATGAGAGTGTAAAATACTTAGATTTTAATAGAGATATATCAGAAAAACACGTAAACTAAGCCTTTTAGTATTGACCGCTAGGTAACAACTTAACATTACATTTAGTATTTGCGTTATATTTTAGTAATATCGCTTCTATCTTATAATGCATTTCCAAATTGAACTGGAAGCAGACGTTTCTTCAATTATTTTGGCGGGAAAACTGCACGTGCCTTCCATGATGCTCCTTTGGTATTAATCGTGTGTTTACAGAAAATTTAGTATTTGCGATATATTTTCGTGTCAGCAGCTATATTAAATTTTCTTGGAAGTGTAAACAAAATATTCTTCAACCAAATGAGAATGCATGTTTCAGGGCTTGAATTTATTTCGTTCCTGTAAGCCAGTGACCGTTTCTGAAATGGTTGAGTTCATAGTATTTTTCATTCGAGCGTGCTTAATATTTCATTGATGTTAGAAAAAAAATTACCGACCCAGAAATAATGGGTCGGAAATGGCAAACAAACATATTTAAGGGTGGTCTTGAAATGCGAAATGATTACTTGCAGGCTTAATTGTCTGACTTGTAAGACTTATCGATTGAAAAAGCACATGACTGCTGCACAATAAAGAAACAATTATAACATGGTCGAACATAAACACTCATTACAAGAGAAGTGAGACATTTTACACTCAAATTTACTCACTTTTATTTTTCATAAAATTTGATGTATACAGCAAAATCTGTCTGTAGAACTCATATTCCGTTGTAACTTTTCACCCGCAATTCTTATCAAATTTATACGCATAAATTTCAGAAGCTATTTGGCTCAGAGAAGCTATTTGGCTCAGTTTATTTTCAATTTTTATATGTGAAACGACTAAAGAAAACTAAAATTATCTAGTTGATCGACACTGAATGCGGGTTAAGCCCGCCCACTTTGCATACAACTCAGTTGTTTTTAACTCGACTATACGAAGTATGGAGAGCTGTCCTACTCGACCCTCGGTTAAAGTTTTGATGCGCTTTCCTTATATCTCTGTAATTGCTTGAGAGATTGGACTGAAACTTAAAATAGTTGTTCATTCCTTATCATCATCCACATCATGTGGCACAAGGGTCATAAGTCTCGCACCAATATTTCATGAATTATCCCCTCCCCTTTTACTTAGAATTTCAGGTGATATTTTTGGTGCACTTTCGCTCTATCTCAGTTATTATTAAATGGATTTCATTCAAAGTTAAAACAATCATCCCACATCATAATCCACATCATATGACACTAGGCTCATAACTCTGGTACCATTTTATCATGAATTATGCCCCTTTTTACTTTGGATTTTAATTTTGATGCATTTTCATTAATCTCTGTCACCGCACAAGGGATTTTATTCAAACATAAAGTATTTATTCTACATCATCATGCACAGCATATGACTCAAGAATAACATCTCTTGCACAGTATTTCATTAATTAATCCCCTTTTTACTTCAATATTCAGATTAAAGTTTTAGCGCCCTTTCACTTGACACAAGGGACATAACGCTGGTACCGTACCAATATTCAGTTCGGATCAGTGTATATAATGGATGTAAAAAAGTAAGAAACAATTAATGCAAGATGAGGTAATATTCTCAACTATTATGATAATGTCTTCTTTACTTGCAGAAACTTAAATGACAGTATTGACTGGAGTTTGAATTACTCAAAGGGAAAAAGACAAAACAGTCCAAAAAAAAAAAACAAAATAAAAAACAGTCGTCCATCTTTCATCCGGCATATATCCATAGGTGTTGGATAAAAAGCGAAGTTATGGAGCCGAAGTGGAGTACTTGGGGAAATTATCTTTGAAGGTAAAGTTTGTATTTTAACAGCGTCAAACGGAATACATTAGAGAAATATATTCATAAAATTAATTAAACTTAACTATGAAGAAGAACAAACGTTCCCGGCGGAACTCGAACCAAAAATTCAATAACCGAATTTTATATACTGACGAGATAAAGAAACGCCTCATTGAAATTTGGCGTTATTTTTTTCCTAACGCTTTTAATTGTTGTGAAATGTAGTAAATCTACATGTACTCTGACCGACAAACACAGTGAACAAAAGCTCGCGCGATTTCATTCAGCCATTTGTTCACTTCATGTACCTGGTCATGATTTCCTCGTGCAGTCCGTGCATGTAAACCATGTGGTTTGATTGAACGATTTTTGCACATGTACATGTGTAATACGACACACAACCATATTTTCAGCTATTCTCTGAAAAAAACATTAGTTTTCGTAATGCCGAGGCTGAATTCTGAAGAGAGGGCTCAGGTTTTGGCTATGCTTGAATGTGGGCGAACGCAGGAACAAGTTGCTAGACGTTTTAACGTCTCTCGTTCGACAATTGTGCGTCTTATTCGACGTGTTAGAGACACGGGAACGTCTATCGATAGACCACGTTCAGGTAGACCTCCTGTAACGTCAATACGACAGGATAATTATATACGTCAACGTCATTTACGTGACAGATTTGTGACGGCGCAATCTACGTCACGTATAGTTGTAGGTAACCGTGGACGTCCAATTAGTCGACATACAGTGAGAAATCGACTCAGAGAACTCGGAATTACCTGTCGTAGGCCCTACCGCGGTCTAATTCTAACGTTATGCCACCGTCACCAACGTCTTATTTGGGCCCGCAACCATCGCGGCCAGCGTTGGCAGAACGTAGTGTTCAGTGACGAGTCGCGTTTCAACTTGTTGAACGCCGACGGACGTATCCGTGTCTATAGACGACGCCATGAACGCTACGCAAACAATTGCGTTTTGGAGCACAATCGTTACGGTGGAGGTGGAGTAATGGTGTGGGCAGCAATCAACCATAGGTTTAAGTCCCAACTCGTCGTTTGCCAAGATAATCTCACAGCCAGGCGTTACATCGACCAGATATTACGTCATGTAGTTGTCCCTTTATTCCGTCAACGTCAAGGATTAATCTATCAGCACGACAACGCGCGACCTCACGTTGCACGCGTCACCAGGGACTTTCTACAGGCTAGAAACATTAATGTTTTACCTTGGCCGGCGTGTTCACCGGACTGCAATCCGATTGAACACGCGTGGGATTATCTTGGACGGCGGTTACGCCAACGTCAACCCCAGCCAGCAAACGTCCGGGAACTGGTAGCAGCGCTGCACCAGGAGTGGGCCAGAATCCCACGGTATCTGTTACGCAACTGGTGCGGCTCTATGAGGCGTCGCCTTGCTGCTGTGGTTGCTAGCAGAGGTGGCCACACGCGCTACTGATTTTTCTAATGCAATTTCTCCGACCGGGCTATTAAAATTCAAGATTTAAGCTTAATGCGACAATGAAATGATTTCTTATTGACCATAAATTCTTGTAAAGCTTCTAATTTGCGAATGGAATTTTTCTTTTCTAATTTTGAATCACGGTTAACGAAAAATTGTATACCGAGTTTGAATGAGGCGTTTCTTTATCTCGTCAGTGTATGTAGTATGCTTATAAATATTCTCCATTTTGCTATTTTTCGTGTCTGCCGGTCTGTCTCTATTATATCTTCAAATGTATCAATCAGTTTATCAATCCATACGTCCGTTCGCACATCAATCCATTTGTGAAGTCACCATATACGTCGAACTCTACATACATTTGCCAATTTTTGTTTTACTTTGTTTTTTTTGTTGAATGTTCCAAGTGGTTACAGAGCGACTTCAGAACTTAGATACTGGAGAACCTATGATACAGGGATGTTTTTACCGTTTAGAAACTGGGGCCCGGGGCCCATTCAGTTGCGAAAAATGGCGCGTAAAACCGGAAAATTGGGAAATGAAAAAAAAAAAAAAGTTTTACCATCATACAACCTTTATTTCAGCACTGTTATTGTTTCATGTCATATTACAAGTCTTTTGTTTTATATTTTTTTGTCTTTTGAAAGTGTCTACTAAATTGTCTGGTATTTCTTCAGTGAGAAACTCGCAGGCACTCAACGATCAGTAAAATTTTGGGAAATTTAAACCTAATAATTGGGAAAATAAGCAATTTTTGCAATTGGGATGGGGCCCATATTCGGCCCCAAAATCAGCCTTAAAAATCCCCGTGATAACAACCTGCACATCACGAACTGCACTGTAATAACGCGATTTAATGACGAACATGTTATTGTAACAATCACTTTTCAACTCGAGTGGTCAGAGGTAGAAATTAGCTAGCTTTTGTTGTCAAGTAAAAAGGGGAAATAAAAAAAGGCTGCGTACTTCCGTCCGAATGACTTTGTACTGGTTGGAGCGTTCGCTTGTGAATCAAGCGGTCATAGGTTTGGTGTCCGGTACAGTCACTCTATCCGTGACTAATATTTTTCAATGGGACAGTTGTAAGTTACTGTGGGAAAGAGTTTAGTGCTTGTAAAAAATGAAATGTTGTCGAAAACGGGCGTAAAACCAAAAAATAAACAATAATTATTCCCGGTTAATTCTAACTATTATGTTGATCGAACTATATATATGCACAGTCAAAACGAAATGAAGTTAATGTGTACGGGCATGAAATAAATAAGTTATTGCACTTGCGCAATTGATAACTATTACTGTAAAATCATTTAATTTCGTGGGCATGAAATTTCGTGGTTTTGGTCAAAACGGCAATTTCGTGGGGTTATGAATTCGTGGATTTCAACTTTTGAGCATAAAATGAACGGGAATTTTACATGTTCGTTGGGATTAAATTTCGTGGATTGACTCAACCACGAAATCAACGAAAATTAGTCCCCCACGAATATTAATGATCTCACAGTATTTGTGTTGGGTTTACGCCGTTTCTCAGCAACCTTAAATTTACACAGCCTCTCTTTATAGTTTCTAACCAGTAGACACTCCATAAAAAAGACAACTTTCTCACTTCATGGAACGCTGTAGCTAGTCGAGCTTGAACTAACATCTCCAGATTCCGGGGGAAATTGTATTTAAATTCCCAACTTTCATTGTAGCGTGAAAATGGACTCGATAGTCAAGGAATTTTATAATCTTATTCTGTTCAAAAACATTTCAGGAACATTTTCAGAAAATTCAAATTTAAAAAAAATGCTATGGAGGAGAGAACGAGCAGTAAAATGAGCCGCGCCATGGGAAAACCAACCTAGTGCGTTTGCGACCAGCATGGATCCAGACCAGCCTGTTCGCTTTCAAAGCCTATAGATTGCAATTAAAGAAACCGTTAGCGAACAGCTTGGATCCTGACCAGACTGCGCGGATGTTGGTTTTCTCATGGTGCGGCTCAAATGTTTAATAAGAAGTATCCTTTTTTTTTTTCATTACGCTTTTTTTGTACGTAACATGCATTCATGTATACAAGTGTGACAATAAGAATCGGAAAGAATACAAAATTAGAATACGCTTAAAATGAAATTTATGTTGTAGTAAACGTTTTTGGGGATTAACTTATTTTTCCCTAAAATACAAACAGTTTTTTTTTTGTGTGAAATTTTGATGCCCAAATTTTTGCGCGTGAAAATGGGGGTAGGGAAAAAAATAAGATAATATAGCGAAAACGAGGTCGGAGACCTCCGATCCTTTTCGCTCATTTTACAGTAAAATAAATTGATATGATAACTAGTTTTTTTTGTTTTTTTTTAAATCTATTGACCAGTTGCTACACACTATTTAGTCATTCCGCTCGCAAACAATAATGTCGGAGTGCATGTTTGAAAATTACATGACCGTATATGCCATATTGTTTTTAGCTCACCTGAGCAATACTCAGGGTAAGATATTGTGATCACGCTGTGACCGTCGTCCGTGGCCAACAATTGTGTTTAAAAGACATCTCCTCCATAAGCACTGAATGGATTTTGATGAAACTTGGCACGAATGGTCCCTACCAAAGTTATTCAAAAGGTTCCGCTTGGTTGCACACAGGGGCCACCAGAGCTAAAAACAGAAAATCTTCAAACGACATCTCCTAAACCGATGGTCCGATTTTGAAATAATTTCACACAAATAGTCCTTATATCACCCTATACCAAGATTGTTCAAACTATATTGATTCGTCGAAGAACATGGCCGCCAGGGCTAAAAATAGAAAAATCTTCAAACGACATCTCCTCCTTAACCGATGATCCGAATTTGAAATAATATCACACAAATAGTCCTTATGTCACCCTCTACCAAAATTGTTCAAGTTATATTGATTCGTCAAAAAACATGGCCTCCAGAGGCGTGGTCATTTTTCCCTATATGGATATAGTGGAAACTTTAAAAATCTTCTTGTGTGAAACTACTGGCCCGATTTTAGAATAACTTTACACAAATGGTCTTATGTCACCGTCTACCAAGATTGTTCAAATTATTTTGATTCGTCAAAAAACATGGCCGCCAGAGGGCGTGGTCATTTTTCCTTATATCTAAAAAGTGGAAAATTTAAAAGTCTTCTTGTGTGAAACTACTAGCCCGACTTTTGAATAATTTTACACAAATAGTCCTTGTATGACCCTCTACCAAGATAGTTCAAATTATTTTGATTTGTAAAAAAAAAAAAAAACATGGCCGCCAGAGGGCGTGGTCACTTTTCCCTATACATATATATAGTTGAAACTTCTTCTTGTGTGATACTTCTAGCCCGATTTTTAAATAATTTTACACAAATGCTTCTTGTGTGACCCTCTACCAAGATTATTCAAATTATTCCGATTTGTCAAAAACATGGCTGCCAGGGGGCGTGATCACTTTTCCCTTTATATATACCATACTTGTCCAAATTATTTCCCTAAGGTGACTAGGTCAAAAGATGGCCACACCCCTAGGCCTGTGTCTGACATAAACTTGCTGTAGGATTTTATATTAGGAAGTTTGAAAATCTTCTCTATATCAGTAATAGCTAGAGCCTTGATGTTTGGCATGTGATATCAGATTTGTAATGTCTATCGTAATTTTTCAAATTATTGCCCTAGGTTCAAAAGTGTGTGTGACATGTATGTAATATAGGTTAACATAGAAGAAACCTAACTCTGTACTTATATAAGCACACTTGAAGCCTTGTACACAGGTGAACGCTTTAGGGTCAATGGCCCTCGTGTTTTATGGGGTTTTTTTGTTGTTTTTTTTTTGTTCGGTTGAGCACCCTCGAAATAATTTATACCCATCATTTTGCAAAGACGCTGAATACACAAAAACCTTTAACTTTTGGAAATATGCACCGTTGGAGCACTACCTGAAAACTTTGGCTTGCCCGAAACAGGATTTACTTGTCCTGGGCTTCGGGCAACCCACTCACGACGAAGACTGTAATTATAATGCGTCAAAGAAAATGTACATGAGATATTTTATGAAGCTAATAGCGTACGACAAGTAGACGGAATATTGTGAACTTATATGCCGTTCGTTCGTATTTCCATCTGTCTGTATGTCGGTTCCGAAAAACTTATAAATTAGTATAGATTTTTTTTCACGAAACTTGGTAGATATTATTATAGAATAAATGAGTTCGTGTTTCGTTTCCTTGCTTGTTCTTGGGTCTGTCCGTAAGTCAGTGTCTGCACGGCCTTCAGTCGTCACAAAAAGTTGGTTCTGCTGTAAATTTTAAAGGAGCATGAGATTTATCTCATAGAATGCTACTTGGGAAATTTGAACCCAGGTCCTTTTATTATGCTGCATATTTTTTTTAACAAAAGGCAATATGGAGAATATACATGTACAGGCAATTTAGTTTTGCTACACCTAAAACTGTAGATGATGTGTACACTTTTCAAGAATATTTATGTCTCCCACCCTCTGGGGGAGACATATTGTTTTCGACCTGTCCGTCCGTACGTCACACTTCATTTCCGATCAGTAACTGGAGAACCATTTGATCTAGAAACTTCTAACTTCATAGGGTTGTAGGGCTGCTGGGGTAGACGACCCCTATTGTTTTTGGGGTCACTCCGTCAAAGGTCAAGGTCACAGGGGCCTGAACATTGAAAATAATTTCCGATCAATAACTTGAGTACCACTTGACCCAAAATATTGAAACTTCATAGAATGATTGTACATGCAAAGTAAATGACCCCTATTGATTTTGGGGTCACTCTGTTAAAGGTCAAGGTCACAGGGGCCTGAACATCGAAAACCGTTTCCGGTCAGTAACTTTAGAACCACTTGACCCAGAATGTTGAAACTTCATAGGGTGATTGGTGATGCAGGGTAGATGACCCCTGTCAATTTTGGGGTCACTCTGTTAAAGGTCAATGTCACAGGGGCCTGAACATGGAAAATCGTTTCCGATCAATAACTTGAGAACCTCTCGACCCAGAATGTTGAAACTTCAAAGGATGATTGTTCATGCAGAGTATATGACCCCTATTGTTTTTGGGGTCACTCTGCTAAAGGTCAAGATCACAGAAGCCTGAACATGGAAAACAATTTCCGATCAATAACTTGAGAACCACTTGACCCAGAATGTTGAAACTTTATAGGATGATTGAACATGCAGAGTAGATGACCCCTACTGATTTTTGGGTCAGTCTATTAAAGGTCAAGGTCACAGGGGCCTGGTCATGTAAAATCATTTCCGGAAAATAACTTGAGAACCACTTGACCTAGAATGTTGAAACTTAATAGGATGATTAGACATGCAGAGTAGATGACCCCTATTTATTTTAGTGTCACTTGATCAAAGGTCAAGGTCACAGGAGCCTGAACAGTGACTTGAGAACCACTAGGCCAAGAGTGTTGAAACTAAGCGGGATGACTGGACATGCCAAGTAGATGATCCCTATTGCAGCCAACCATCAGTGTCTCTTTGACTTTCGCTCCTGACTACTATTGACTTCTTGCCTATAGGACTTTGCAATGGGGGAGACATGCGCTTTTTTACAAAAGGAATTTCTAGTTTTATTATGCTTTGTGCTGAGTATACTTCAGGTTTAAAGGGATGACTCGTTTTCAAACATGAAATTAAAAATAACGCTCGGAAATTAAAAGATGGATGTTGCCACTTTTACGCTGATTTCATTGTAATATTACTGATTTTATAATTTCAGGAAAAGTTACCAAGAACCAGGCGCAACAGGATTGTTCAAGGATACAGAAAATTACTTACTGTATTACTACCCCCACTTAGATGATTGCCGACATCTGTCAAAAAATGAAACATTTCAGGAGCTCTAAAGAATTGTGAATTTAACTTAATCATAATGCATCTGAATGGACATATATTTGATATTTGTTGAGTGGTATTCAGATGCAGACGACGGTACAGAATACTGTGATGCTAAGAACTGCTTCATGAGTAGTTGATTCATGAGATTATTCCGAATACATTTACAGACATATGTCATTTAGTGCAAACTTTTTGAAGTGGGTTACACTGGAGTATGTCTTCCATGATTTATTTGCATTAATATGCAGAAGAAAAAAACAGTGATCATAAGATGCATAGTTTTATTCAAAATCAGAGACATTTTCTTACTGTCACCAAGTTGTTACACTTGAAATTATTTTCGTGTTATTTTTTTTTTTTGAAAGCGTCGTTTATAGACATATCTTTGGTACTTTAAAAGACAATGACTTGAAATTAAAAATATTTCTTTATAATCATCATCTGCGTGTGTGGTTACAATCACAATGATTCTAATTGTATTTCTTGACAGAGTTATGCCCATTTCATACTTAAAATCAAAATTAAAAATAAAGAATGTCAGTACACCTTTTTTACTTGACCTTTAACTGTGTAGTAGGGGCTTTTCATATACTGGTGTATCATCCTTTTAAAGTAGATGTCTCTTATTGAGACATTAATTTTATTTATTTTACTGTCAAATTGCCGAATAGTGGAGCGTGCTGTCTTACCGACAGCTCTTGTTATTTTCACTCTTATACATTATTTACGATGTTGACAGGCACACTGCCTGTGAAGTTTCTCTGAAGTTATGGCCATTGAATTTCTCAAATTTGCTAAAGTTGACCAGACTTGAGCAGTTCTTATCCTTTGTTCACCAAAGTTGACTACTATGCTTACAGGCATAATATCTCAGAATAGTTCTATAACTAGCTGGATATTCCCAGTTATGGCCCTTCAGTTACTACGAAAAATGACAGTACCTTAGCCAAATTTTTGTCAGCTAATTATCTGGATATTCCCAGCTATGGCCCTTCAGTTACTACGAAAAATGACAGTACCTTAGTCAAAATTTTTGTCAGCTCATTATCTTTGCTACTCTAAACATCGCTCTAAATCTCTTGCCCTTGAATTAATCAAAATTTTAAAAATGTTACATCTGTCTCAGAATTCTGAATAGGGGGTTTATTTTGGCGGTTTGGTTCTGTTGTTTATTTTCATATCAAATGTCAGGTATCAATATATAAATCTAAACTTGATAGTCCTTTGAATAGAGATGTGTTATCAACATTAAATAAATTTCGTAGAAGCAAGATTTGAGTTGCATTTATACAGTGTTCGAGTGAAAAATGTGTACTGTAGAAGTTTGAACACTTTATCTCCTGCTTCAGAATAGGACGGAAAAGGGAAAACCTTTGACAAATGAAAATTATTATTTATAAATATATCGATCGTTGCTAAATTTGCGATGATAATTTGCTATGATTTCTTTCATAGTCAGAAATATGTTTAAATACAGCTTGGATACCAGTAATGAATACTTACCCAATATGAAGGAATCAAATGCGTTGTAATAAGAAAGGACACGGTTAATCAATATCATACTGAAAAGTTGATT
>NW_026463590.1:0-70700 GCF_021730395.1 Mercenaria mercenaria
GATCTGTGATACTGAAAAAAAAAATAAAAGCTGTAAACCTTACTGATAATGAAATATATCAATAAGTGAATTAGACAGTACAATCCGTTGAATTTTTAAAGTAATATTCTTACACGATCCGATTTACTTTCCTATTAAAGAAATAAAGCTGAAAACAGTGAATTATTATACAACAATTCACTGTTCTGACGTCACAATCATTACGTCATGGCGTCAAACGGCATAGCGGAGCATTGGAAAAGAAAGCGATTGAAAACGGGCAAATATTTAATGAATGCCGTCAAGAAAGTACTTTAAAGTCGCTGGTAACGTGTTAGAATCTAAATAATATATCTCATTTAGTGATTTGCTCCTGAATAAAGTCATTGTTTGTCGTTCAGATGCGTATTATTATATCACTCGGGCTGAGCCCTCGTGATATAATTCCTTCGCATCTGAACTCCAAACAATGATTCATTCAGCGACAAATCACTAAATGAGATATATTTTTTCTTAAACAGTGTTTTAATCAAATGTAACTGTTTAGTTTGTATGTTCATTATTTTGTAGACTGTTATTTGATATTAAAATCTAAACAAGGAAGGTGCAGTACAATAATATAGCTCCTGGCTTCAAATCAACCCAGAGGCAGAATCTGACAGCATTAATCCCATTTGTGCAAGGTAACTACCATGAAGTCGTGTTCTGCATGATTAAAATGCAGATGATATCAAGTAAATTTATAATTTTAAATGAAGTAAAGAAATCTGTTACATTGAAGGTTGATAAAATTATGTTAATTCTAATAACAGGTTTCTGATTAACTGTATGGCTTAGTTATTAAGACTTACCTTAACTACAGCTTTCATACCTAGTCTGTTTGATTCATCTTGCCTGAGTTATCATTCCATTTTACATTTGTATTTTGTGAAAGTATATCCTGAAAAACAGGAAAAATCTATGAAAATACATCAGAATCAGCTATATTGTGAAAATTCTGTGTAATAGCAAGGGCGTAACTACTGTTATGCACAATACACAAATGTGTATATTTTTTGTCAAATTACTACCCTATAAAGCAGCCAGACTGCACAAAATGAAGTCAATATTTCAAAAAAAATTCTAGGGAAGGTCCCCTTTAACCCCACCGGAAAGAGGGGGACACCCCCCACCCCCTCCCAACACCAACACCTTTTCATTTGTTGTTTCAATGAAGTTTCAATGAGACTCCATTATATGTGTACTATCTCTAAGCAAAAGGCTAAAAGAAAGTATCTAGCACGGACATAACATATTCTAAAACCTTTCAAACTAAAACTAACAAGAGGGCCATAATGGACCTATATCGCTCACCTGTTATCATTGCACTTAAGGACAAGAAGGTCAAAAAATCATAATCAAGATCAATCAAAATAATCATGAGAAAATATAGTTGAAATATTCTTAAAGGTACAGATATGTCAAAAAACACCTACATGTAAGAATTGGAGGTACCATCCATGTTGTACCACAGAAAAGTGGTCTCGGTTTTTCCCTACGGCCAATAATAAAAAAGTTACTAAATAAGCTATTCATAGTAACATAAAAGGGAAGTAATTAAAAAAAATATTGTAAGTGAACAAAAGAAGGATCTGCCAAATAAAAACAAGAGCACTGCAATGCAACGCAAATGCAGCGCAATATAAACACAAATAGGAGGTTCAAGTTGATTCTAAAAATAGCTTGAAATGAATTAAAACCTGTTTCATTTCATAGTATATACTTTGACCTTTAAAACAAGGTATAGATCATCAGTGTAGGTGAATTTTGTGGAAAGCTACAAGGTTTTATGTTTCGCAACATTCGGCCCATTTTGAGGTTCGAATCCCTATAGTACATGTGTATATATCATATATGAATGGCACCAAAAACCGGCAAAATAACTAGTACCTCAAATATTATTACCTTGTAGCATTAAAATGGAACATATGTGCCTATGTAAAGTATACTTTTTCTGGCTTGTGTGTTTTGAGGGAACCGGCTGAATGGCCCAAACATGTCGATTTGTAAAAAAATGGCGGCCATCTTGGATTCAAAATGGCCGCTAAGATATATAAAGTGTATCTGCATCTTGCAGAAAAGAGTAAAAATAAATAAATAAAAAAAAAAAAAACATATAAACAGTGTCAAACTTCTATATACTTTTATCGTTACTAGTTACATTTGTAATAATTTTGTTAAAATTAGTTTTTTTTGTTTTTTTTTTATTAATACCATAGCAACCATTTTGAAGAAACAAAAAATCGCAATTTTATGTAATTTAGTGGTTCGCGACACTTTTACCAAGCCCAATATGTGACCTCTGAAGACATCAG
The DNA here is from genome assembly GCF_021730395.1 of Mercenaria mercenaria. Lineage (NCBI taxonomy): Eukaryota > Metazoa > Mollusca > Bivalvia > Venerida > Veneridae > Mercenaria > Mercenaria mercenaria. Next base: position 2,334 of record NW_026463590.1, read on the forward strand.
TGTTAATAAATACAATTATACTCCACTGATTGTATGATTTTGTTGAAAACAAAGTTGCTATGGTAACCATTTGAATGTACACACATATCGCTGAATACTCAACTGCCACAGCGTGACACATTGATTAAATACATTTAACCAAAAACACGGATATATATATATAGTAGAGAGAACTTATACGAACTAAATCACCACTACAATATACCAGACTAATTACGGCAAAGCGCCTAGCAGTACAAACGAACACGCACATGCCACAGCAAGTCCACTAACCCAATAAGATTAATTTCGAAGCTGCTTTATATATGAGCCCGAATTGTACTACACAATCGTACTGGTTCAACATTTGGATATATATACTCAAATCTCTGTTTTCATGTCTCACAAACCAGTAGTGACATTTTAGTCTTTTTAACTGATTGGGACCAGAGAAGCTATATTTTCGCTCTCTGAAAGTTAACTGGATCTCAAGGATACATTGAATATATTGAGATATTTTGCATTAAGGGATATAATTATATTCAGAACAGTTGATTTTCCCATACGTGAGATCCGCTAGGATACAAGTTCGCATTATAAATTAGTATATAGTAGAGAGAATTTATATGAACTAAATCACCACCACAATGTACCAGACTAATTACGGCAAAGCGCCTAGCAGTACAAACGAACACGCACATGCCACAGCAAATCCACTAACCCAATAAGATTAGTTTCGATGCTGCTTTATATACGAACCCGAATTGTACTACACATTCGTACTGGTTCAACATTTGCATATATATACACAAATCTCTGTTTTCATGTGTCACAATTCAGTAGTGACATTTTAGTCTTTTTAACTATATGTGATCTTCATTTTAAAAGTGGCATGTTCACTACAAAAAGGCATCATGCCTTTAATACGTCATTCCTTTACATATATTTGATTGCCATAGCAACCATTTGAAATATTCTAATATTATAAACTCCTAGTTCCCTAAAGAATTTACCAACGATAAGTCTGTATCAGACACAGTATAAACTAAATGTATAAAACAGAAAGCAGTGCTTGCTTAAAATAAAAGTGTTGGACGGAACATACTTCATCTCTGTTTCTATGACAATCATTACAAAATAAATGGCACAACAATACCATTTTCAATGTGATATTTACATGCAATTTAAATAAAAGTGGACATTAGACAAGTGTATACAAATTTGTTATAATATCAACTTTCATAGCTACAAATGTATATACTAAAAGAAACTTATCTATTGTTGGACAGAATACCTTAATTAACCCTTACAATGCTGGACACGACTGGTTATGCCTTTGCGACCAGTGCAGATCATGATCAGCCTACACATCCGAGCAGTTTGATCATCATCTGCACTGTGTGCTATTCAGTCGGTATCTTTTTGGAAACACCCCTTTTGACCGTTAAAGGTACTGTCCAAATTAGATGGACAAGTTCATTATAGAAATTTAGCAAGGTAAGGGTTAATGCATATTTTAACTTACTATTTTTAATGTCCATCTATTCAAAAACTATTCTTGGGGTTTACAAAAAACAAATTTCACAAAAAAAGAACATTCATATCAATGAAAAACTTAGCCCCATCTGTGATCTAGCATCTCATTTAATCCATTATTATCAGGTCTCCATTTTGCATATCTTTTAATAAGGGAAAAAACACCTGATCACAATCATTATCATATTTGACAGTATACTCTGTTTTGCTACATGTACTATTTGCGTTAATCTTTTCAATGTTGATGACATTACCAGCATACCATTCTACTGATCTAGATTTCGGGTCACGACATTTGTGTTTGATTTTCTTACCAACCAGTTTCTGTGGATCGTCAAGAAATTTTGGCAACATTTCCTTCTGCTTAGAGATACGTACCTTATTACGGTTTTCTTCAATTTTTTTACCTAATGATTTTTTAACATTTCATTTTCAACATCATCCGCAGTTTTATACACCAGGGTTTGCTCAGGCTGTGGAGTTGTATCTTCATCTGCATTAAGGGATATGACTTCCCTTAAATTTTTTTCTATTTCTGGAAGAGAAGATAGCTTACCTTTGTGTTGCTGTTGGAAATGATGCCGCTGCCCTTTGCTACCTAACACTACCTTTCTGAATTAGAGCTGTGCCACCAAAGCTTCCTTCAAGTTAACATCATATCCTGCATGCTCCTTGTAGTGCTCTCATTGATCTATTTCTGTCCATACACCACCTACCTGTGTTATATTTTGTGTTATTTTTACTTTGTTTTCATGCACTTTTTCCTCTTGCTTTGCTTTTTTTGGCCTGCCGCTGTCTCAAGAGTTCTAATTTGGTTTTAAATAACTGCTGTTGTTTTTCTTTCAATTGCTTCATCATTAAGGGAGCATGTACCTTGGCCTCATTTACAACTTGTTTATGCTCATCGGCAGGCAAAGAATTAAGCCAGTCGGACGTTTTGGTATTTGTCCACATAATGATTGATTCACATATGTATGTTGTCGTTGCAGCCGAAGGCTTAGAGCGCATAAGCAAGTTGTGCAAAGTCCCGTTCCGAGACGGTATTTGTAGTTGGGACACCTGACAATTTATCTACTGTTTCCGGACAAAGATGCCAATACCTACCTCCAGGAAGTTGGTCTTTTGCCTGGCGCTCTAATTAATAACATACCTCCGAAACAGAGTTCCAGTGCCATTTGGGTGTATGTATCTAATACTGGGTCATCAGAGAGCGCTATCAGTGAATCAGTGAATCATAGACACAGTCCCTTGTAATCTTAACAGTTTCTTCACTGAAAACACATTCTCCAGCCAATACAGGGAAGCATCTTTAGCCCAGGCTTCAAGCTAAATTTTCAGTTGATGGAGATGTGTATTCAGTGAAAGAGCACTTGGGACTTTTTCTATGATCCTCCAAAAAGGTCCTGTTACTACTTTGTCCATGAGCCCTAATGCCCCGTTGCCAGCAATGTAAACACATTCATGAACATCAAATGCAATACTTTTCAAGAGGTCATTTGGGTCTGCCCATTTAGCCAGGAAGTCACGTATATCAGACAAATGATAAAATGTGCATGCTGCTGCATGATACAAATGATTGAAACGGTGACCTCTAAAAGTTATAAGCAGATTTTTTCTTGTAGGTATTTTTCAAAGTGTCCTCCTACACCAGACTTTTCACAGCCGTGGCCAGAAAATGCCTTGCTGACCGTAAGGACAAGACGTGCAATGTCACTCTCATTTAAAGAAAAAGCGTATGGGTTTCGGCCTTCGGACACAATAGATGTTTTTTTTTCAAACTGATCCAAACACCTGTCAGTTTCACTGGCCATACTTACAAAAATACGCATTTTGCAGCAAAATGAAAAAAGCAAACCAAAACTTTCTTTCTTTTCATCTGTAAATGATTCTCAATCTTTATACACCAGTGGCAGAAGATCTTCTCTAAACATTCTTAACTTTTCATTGAAAACATGATTCACATAACCCTGATCAGACATTGTTGAAGTTATGGAAGTGACTATTTTTGCAATGTTTGTTCGTTTATCACTTCATGTTACACACTCGGCAAGATCAGACATGTAATTTGTAAAAGTATCAAATAATGTTTTGGCATCAGCCGCACCAACTTCAAAAAGACCAAGAGATAGCTGTGTTCCATCACTGTCTGTTAGCTGAAATGACTGAATATGGCGATGGAACTTTGATGTTTCATCTTGGTGTAAAGTGAAAGTCTTACCAGATTCTAGCAGTGACTTTGCTACTTGTTGATTTGCAACCCTTTTGGCTTCCAACAAAAGACGACTTTTTACGCCTGTACTTGGCAATCTGGACAGAATTTTCCCAGTAAGATTTTTAACAACCACGGACATTACAACATTCACATTTTTCTGACTGACTCCACAGTCGGAAACAAGGGTCAAAATGGTTTCCCTGACTTCATCGCTAAACCTACCTTCATAAAATGTTTCTATTTCTGGCTCCGAAATTGAAGCATTTACCTGTTCTAGCTCATTTATTTTCTTGTCTTTATCTGCTATCTGCAATTTTAAATTCTCAATTTCTAACAGATTTGCTTCAAAGTAATCATTGTAAGTTTTTTTCTTTAATCTACATACTTTTTGTATTTTCTTTTCTCTTTTTGCAAATAATTTACTTTACCCATCATCCTTTCATTCTCTTCTCTCATACTTTCAATCTCTCTTTCTTTCTCTCCAACCTCCCTTTCCTTTTCTTTTATTATTAAAGTATTTTTCTTTTCAATAACACTCTCTCGCCGTTTTAATTTCTTGTTCATATTTCTGACTGAAAGTTTTTGTAATTTATGCCTTTTTACATAAAGTTCTTCTACAGTATTTTCAAATTCTCTCGATAGAGGCTCGTAGCGATCTTCCCATTGCTGAAGCTCTTCCTTCAAACGGTAACTTTCCTGTTTATATGAGCAAGTCCTCTTACACTTATCATTTGTAATTTCAAGAAGATTCTGTAATTTCTCAATCTTTCTTTCCGCACGCGATACATGAATGTTTAAAATGTCATTTTCATCTTCTACACTATCAATTTTACGCTTAAGCCTGCGATTCTCTGATATGACTTTAACAGTTTCTGTATGAATTCGTTCAATATCACGTAAAACCTCACTTGACAAGTTTGATTGGAAAATTTTTGCATTAGGAAATTTTTCTTTCAAAGGAAGATCATAAGTTGCATCAAGAAATGTGTCTAGAAGCTTTGACTTATCATTTTGTTTTAAATGTAATTTTCTTCTTTTTCAATCTACTTATTTTTGTATTCAGAAGATATTTGTCACAGTTCTGCTACTCGACACATGGATATTGAGCCATTAAATTCTTGACCAAGTTATATGCAGAACTCGATTTTGTCCATAATTATCTCTTCATTACTTGGTGGCATGCTGCTACAGGCTCCTAAATGGAAAAGGGGAAAACATTTGTAGCACTTGCAAGTTTAACGGAATTTATATTTTTACTGCCCAGCAGTGTATGTACAAATAATGACGGCTAATATTAACTAGTTTCCCAGGACGCACACATTACCTGTATCATCAAAAAGTAAATAATATAAACAAGAGAGTTCATCGCCATTTCTGCGAAATTAATGGCCGGATAAAAAATATGTACACTGGTTTTTAGTAAGATGCTAGTATAGATGGGCCTGAGAAACTTTTCATTTTGTGAATTTAAATCTAGATCTATCATCGCCATTTCTGCGGAAATTAATGGCCGAATAAGAAAAAGATTTGTTTAAAAAAATATTTACACTGGTTTTAGTTAGATGCTAGTACAGATGGGCCTGAGAAACTTTTCATTTTATAAATTTATATCTAGATCCATCTTTGGTTAACAAAGGAAACCGTGTAATCATCAAGCTGCCCAGCAGCTATTGCATGGAGGTATTTGCTGCACAGCAGCAAAGTACAAGAAATGTTTGCCGCACAGCAGCGAGAGTAAACCTGAAAAAGAAATCAGAAAGGACCACAAAGCACATTGTTCATATATTGAATGAAAATCATACAAGATGGGCAATAAATAATGATATTAACTGTTCAATTTTATTTAGTAATAAGTTAGTAACATGCAGACAGACAGACGGCCAGATGGACACCGGGGCTATAATAAAATACGTCCCTTCGTGCGTATAGTAACAACAAAGGGATGGAGACGCAAAAAGTTTTGACAATGGTTTACCTGTTGACCTACATTTTGATCCCAGCTGACACAGTTTAGATTTTTTTTTCATGTCAGACGATGACAACGGATGCATTGCGAACAGACTAGCTCATCTTTTCAACTTTGTCTCAGAGGCGCAACTTATGATATTTAAGAAAATTTCAGGAAAGTGTTATGAAGCTAGATCAAATACTTTTTGCGATATGTGTAACAAAACATTTCTCTGACGAACAGACGGACGGATAGACAAGTCCAAATATTATTCTGTGCGGTGGCATAATAAGCCAGACCTTACCATCATTATAGGAATGTTTTCCTACCGCACATAAATTAATTAAATCATGTTGAGACGATCCCCTTGAAAAATCGATCGTCTTAGGTGTCCACAGTCCACGTAGACTTAATTCGCAAATGTCTATTTGGCAGTAGATTAGGTAACATAATTATGGTTCATGTATTCGACAGAACGGAAGTGCAAATCAATAGTATATTATTACTAAACATTCAGTTTCTATTGCTGTCTAATGTCAAAGTGATTTCAACAACCTACCCCAATAAAAATGCCGGGAAAATGTTTTTACTTAAGTTAAAAGTCCATATCGAACATTAAAGAAACAAGATATACCGTAATGCGTTGCAATTGTACCCACCGCACACTGCGTTGGAATCATTTTTGGTCGATTATTTCATATGCATGTAATGAAAGTTCACCGATTACGAAGAAATGGTTGTTGCTTGACAGTGCCGTACTTACGATTTGGTGCAAACGTGCTCATGAGTCGCTTTGTACAAGAGTTTACCATTTTTGATGGAAATTCTACAAAAACGGCAGTCCCTCGTCAAACTGTACAGAAGTGTTTATATCAATGACAAAGAATTGCACTGAGCAAGTGTTTGTGGCTGAAAGAGTACACATGTGGGCTCCTGTCTCACTGGTTCTTTTCAGTCAAACCTAAAACACTCCTTAGAAAAGATGGCAGATGGCAGCTAAAATGTAGTCAAGCGGCCATATTTCTCCACCGGTTTTGCGACGAATCCTCCATCGCCGCGGCGTTGGAACCACCGCTTCTGCGAAAGCTATGGCCAGTGTGTAACTGTAGCACTATAAATGAATGAAAAAATAACACTTGGATCTACCAATGGCTAACCTCATCGTTATAATCTAGTTCCACAGGAGACATTGAATTAAGTCCATAAAGTTCTACCCGTTGAACATTTCTCCTGGCCTCCCTGTCTTCATCTTTCCTTCGCTGTTTCTTCCTTTCAGCTTCAAGCTGCCTTTCTTCCTCCATATCTTTCCTCTCTTGTAGTGATGGGAAGCGTGGTTTGCTAACCCCTGCCGGGCTAATGTACTTTGAGTTTGCTATTCGTGAAGCCTCACACAAGTGTTGTGAACCATTACGTCTAGTATGCTGTCTAGTCTCATTCTCGCGGAAGAGCACAGTGTTACATTTCAGATATTTACGTATGTTTACAACTGGCAGATGCACCCTTGCCCAATGTTCACTAAACTTATCATAGCGCTTGAAAACTTCCCTGCTGAGCAGTGAGGTACAGGACATTCCATCCCCTGTTCGGGCCATAGAGGTCTGTCAGCTGAATCCAACATTTGTTGAGCCATTATGATAACTGAAATTGGCAAGGAAAAAAATTAATTTCAACAGAAAATATAAAGTTAGGATGAATAAACAAAATACATACTGTTTTTTTTTTTTTTTTCTTATTTTCAAACTTTTAAAGCATTTCCGTACTAATTTATACCTCATTTATTGATGTTTTATTTTACATAAATGATTATATTTATACATCATCTTTTATTATTTTTTCAATATATATGAATTATATACATATTATATATATATTTTTTTACAAGAAAGACAACTCTTTTACACTTGTATTTATAGTTGCAGGATTTATCTCCCTTTTGAGTTTTAACACTACGTACTGTTGTATGTTGACTTTTTTACACACAAGTATAAAGTAATACAACATAATAATCAGCATCATGAAGCGTAATAACAAGTTCCATGAATGGTATACAACTATAGATTTACAAGTTTCATGACTTATTACATTTACATGTAATGCAATTTTATGAATTTACAAATAACATTACATTGTTACACTAAATTGTGCTGATACGATTACTTTTAATTTATATAATAAAATAATTGTATTTTAAGCAATAGATTTATAACATCTGTGCTGTATTTAATACAACTTGGTTTAAATTATTTTTTAGAGGTAATTCTAGTAAGGACTATGCATTTGTCTTTGTTTGACACTACGTTCCCTTCTTGATCTTGGAAAAAATGGAACTGTCTAATGGCTACTCTTAGACTGACATGTATCTGTCTCATTTTGAGAAATGTCAGAATTTGGGACATCACATATGACATCATCTTCAATTGGGACATCATCATTTTTTAACCAACTCTCAGTTCTGGGAAAACACCTTAAGGAGATCAACATGGACTACTATTTGCTTTGAGTCCTTAGATTTTGTATCCTGTATGTTAAGTATGTACGTTTTTCAATAATCAGGTATGTACCCGTCCATCCCAAACCTAATGTTTGATTTGCAGTTGGAGGATACCATCTCCAAACCCAATCACCTGTAAACATTCTCTTGGTTTTAAGCCTCTATCATAGTAACGTTTCTGTCTGGCGGCTGATATGCCTAAATGATCATTTGCGAACAAGAAAGCATCGCGCATTGTAGACTTGACCCACTCAATGCATTCAATGGGACATTCAATGTCATACTGACCAGAAGAAACAAAGGTAGTTAACATTTGTATGAGTGTTTTATTACAGCGCTCTAACATTCCGTCTGATTTTGCGTTATAGGGACAGGTATGTGCTTTTTTTTTTAATTTGCAAGATATCACACATTGCAGACAATAAACGGGATTCAAAATTTCTCCCTTGGTCAGTATGTAATTGTGCAGGAAAACCAAACTGAAGGGAAACGTTGGTGATAAGTGTGTCAGCTACTGTATATGCAGTTTGATCAGGTACTGCAAAAGCCTTCTTCCACTTAGTAAAGTAACAACCACAGACAATTATGTACTCATTGTTGTTCTTTGTTAACTCATTAATACCTGCAGCCATAACGCCGCTTAATTACTGGTATCAATTTTCCGATACATTCCTGAGCCACTTATCAATTTATCTGCTTTGTATGCCTGTGGATTTTCACTGATATTCGATAATAGATAAGATCTAGGCATCCTTTGATCAAAATTAGAGGCAAACATCTGTTTATAAAAAATGAATAAAACTGAAATTTTCACAACTGATACTACAATTCATGATCTAATCAATAATGTAAAATTTACTATTATTTTGATTTGCAAATTGTTTTACAGTCCAACTGAAGTAACATGAATATGGAAAACTGCAATATTCAAGAAAAATTGGACATAGAAAAACAGACATTATTTGATTATTTTATATTTATTCAAATATCATCTATTGCTAAACTTTAAAGCAATTGACATTATGAAAGAACTAAATTATACTTTATGTAATAAAATTAAAAATACTGAATAAAAAAGAAAGATTCTGCGGTATAATAGAATGAGAAGATAGAACAGGCAATACCTACAAATAACTTTCTAATTCCGATTTTTAATGATGAGTATATTAGCAAAAAACATGCTAAAATAATAAATATTTTGATTGATTCGATCGCTTCCGAGTTTTATAAATCTTTAGAGTAAAATATTTTCATTGGTTGACTTTAACAGCAGTCCAGTCGTTGGTACTCTTACAAACGTAAAATCACGTCACGCGGCATACAGTACTATCAGGCGGATAGCGCATTTATGCGATCCTCGGCATACACGCCTGTTATCTTTAGACGAATAAATACGACATGCGGTACTCGATAAGAGTTAAAATTAACGCATAAATGCGATCTGCGTCCTTAATGAGTTAAGGGTAAGGGACCTAAAATATCTACAACACAAATTTCCACAGGCCTGTAGGGTCGAATCTGCTTAAGTGCTGATTTACTTTTATCAGGACCAGGTTTACAACGTGCACACATTTCACACTGACGAACCCACATTGCAATATCTCGATTCATACCAGACGAAAAGAAACGGCGCTTAACAACTTCAATTGTACGGTCTCTCCCTAAGTGACCTGCATACCTTTGACAATGTTAATGCTCAAAAATGTGCTTTCTAATTTTATCAGGGCTGCCAATTTGAGAGAACCCTGACCACTACAGTCTATAGATAGATAGATAGATAGATAGATAGATAGATTTATTTCGATAATTGAGCAAACATAACATAGTTACAATACATGCATAAAATAAAATTTATAATCACATATAAAAGTTGTCATATCGTCCCCTTAATGCAAAAGGGAAACAAGTGCCTTCTTTATTCATATGCTCATGGTACCTTTTTGCATTAAGGGGACGATATGAAGTAATGTGTTATGAACTATGTCAGTCACATCAATAGCAAGGATGACACAAGAAAGAGAAAAAAAATCTCTTATTTCCATTGTGGTCCTTGGTACCAATGGTCTGACATAGAGAGGCATGAAACATTAACATGAATATATATAAAAAAAATTACTGAGTTCATTATTATAAAATAACGTATATGTTATGCATATGTAATTATAATTGCTCAAACTAATCAATTTATAATTCTTAATTAATCGAAAGACAGATGAATAAATAGACACCAATACCACATCAATATCACAGTACATTGTGAAAATAAAATTTCTTAAAAAATGCATTACAACCAGGGACTAGATAACAGAAAGAACACATAAGTTCAGCAACGAAGCTTATCGTTAAGAAAGTGGTCCTTTACCGCCCTTTTAAAACTAGATATGTTGGGCAATTGTCTTATGTGGGGAGGCAGCATGTTCCATAACTTGCAGTCCAAGTAGGAAAAAGACTTTAGACCAAAACCTTTAACTACCGGTGGAACAAATGACCCATTTTGGCTAGATCTAGTTTGGTATGCGTGAACAGAATCCTGTTTAACGATATGATGACCCATGTAATCAGGGGATTGACCATTTTTTATTTTAAAAACATGACAAAGAGTAATTTGTTCAACTCTTCTGGAAACGGGTAACCAGTCTAGGGAAATAAAATGAAGTTGTTCAATATGACATCTGTGTTCCAAGTTCAATACAAATCGGATCAATTTATTTTGTGTAACCTGTAGTTTGTCCTCCCAAAATTTTGTTAAACAAGGATACCAAAATGAACAAGTATAGTCAAAATGGCATTGAATAAGGGATAAAACCAAAAGTCTTTTAGTATGTTCATTAAGATAAGCCTTCTTTCTATAAAGAAATTTTAACCTGGCATTAGCTTTCTTAATAATGGAACTAGCCATAGATTCACCAGATAAACTCTGATCTAAGGTTGCATCCAAGTATTTGACAGCTGAGGTAGGATTAATATTTTGACAATTACACTTTATATTAAGGTCCCTATTAGTCCTAAGTTTAGGCTTGGAACCAAATATAATAGATTCAGTTTTACCCAGATGTAGAGACAATTTATTATCAATTAACCATTGACTAACCATTTCAAGATCTTTAGCTAGATCATTTTCAATAGATGACTTAGTTTTACCAGAGACCATTAAAGCAGAATCATCAGCATGGAGTAACAGTTTATTTTTAACCACTGCAGACATATCATTCACATAAATTAAAAACACAAAAGGTCCTAGTATTGACCCTTGCGGGACACCACAAGTAATTTTACAAGGCTTAGAAAAGGTTCCAGAGGCATCTACAAGTTGTTGTCTGTCAGATAAATATGATCTGAACCAACGTAATACATCAGGGCCAAGGCCAAGGCCTTCAAGTTTCATAAGAAGGATAGAATGATTCACAGTGTCAAATGCCTTCTGGAGATCAAGTAAAATCATGCCTATGAGATAACCTTTATCCATTTCAAACTTGATATAATCAGAAAGATGTATGAGACATGTATCAGTTGAAAATCCTCTTCTGAAACCAGACTGAAACTTGTACAATAAATTTTTGTCTTGAGACAGGAATCAACTTGGTCATAAACAACCCTCTTAAAAATCTTGGAAATTATACTAAGTATGGACACAGGGCGGTAATTACCGACATCTGTTTTATCATTTTTCTTAATAAGGGGAACAACTCTAGCAGATTTCAACTCATCTGGTACTACCCCTTGAATTAAAGACAAATTTATGATATGTGTGAGAGGACAAGCTATAATAGATGCACTATCTCTAACAAACTTACAAGGAATACCATCCAGTCCAGTAGACTTACTTACACTGAGTTTACTTAAATATTTTAAAATTTTATTCTCAGACATGACTGAAAAAGAAGAATTATTAGGAAAAACACCTTTTTGTGAGTAAAAAGAAAAAACAAAATTCCTTCCATATCTTTGGAGGGACCTAGGCAATTTATCTACCAATTTAGAAGCAACTGTTGTGTAAAAAACATTGAATTTCTCAGAAACTTTTTGCTTATTAAAACATATCTCATTATCATCATCCATTTTAAGACCAATGTTAGAACGAGATGATGTATTAGACTTCTTAGATGGCAGGCCAAGGTTCTTGGGTGCATCCCAAAGAGACTTAGAATCAGACTTGTTTTCTTCTATTTTATCTTTAAAAAAAATCTGTTTTGCCTTATGAATTAGGTATTGCGTTTTATTTCTGAGCTGCTTAAAATTTTCCAAACTAACATCTGACCTGTCCTTTTTATACACATGTAACGACTTATCTCGTTCATTTATACTTTGTAGAACTTCTTGGGTAATCCAGGGCTCAGTGCGTTGTCTTATTCTAACCTGTTTGACAGGTGTTACGTTATTTACAGCGGTTAAACATATAGATTTGAATGATTCCCAAGCAAAAGAAACATTATCACACAAAATAACAGAGCTCCAGTCTGCATTCAATAAAATATTCTGAAAATCTTCTCTATTATAATTGTTCATGGATCTTACTCTAACATTATTATGCACACCTATAAAACTTTTACTAACTTTTCTTGTACAATATGTCATTTGGTGATCACTTATACATGTATTTATCAAACCAGACTGTATAATCTTGTCAATGTCAGACACTAGAATGAGATCAATTATAGTAGATGACAATTTACCAATCCTTGTAAAATCAACAATTAACTGTTTAAAATGAAACATGTCAAAAAAAGTTCTCAAAGCAGATGATAAAGTACATTTTTTGTTATTTTTAGACACATCAGTGTTGACGTCTCCTAAAAGTACTGTTTCAAATGAAGTAAAATGTGATGTATTCAAACATACTGATTCTAAAATATTATAAAAGTTCGACTGTTTTGGAGGACGGTAGATAACGCCACGTTTATTAAAAACTTTATATTCTGAAGAAACTTCATCTGTTGATTTTGGACCTGGTCAAGGATGTATGTCCCCACATAGAAGAATACTGACTGGTAACCAGTTATTACATTTAACTGAATAATATGATAATGTCTGCTTCTTTGTTATATTCATAAAGCTTGTCACATAGTTGTTATAAAATGTCAGATGACTGTACGAAATACTTGTAGTGTTGTCCGAATTCAGTGCACTATCCGACACTACGTAATGTACAGAAAATCGTTGAAGCGGGCGGGTGGGGTACCCATATCTTTCTTCCAATATACATACTCTGGAACGTACCAGATAAAAAGTCAGCAATAAAAAGGTTCTTATCAACTTCATAATTACTCCGTTTATACTAAAAATTCACCAGGATACTGTTAAACTGATTAAAATACGTTGTTTTTTCTTAAATAAAATTCCGGAAGTGAACAAAAACATGCCTCTCTAGGTCAGAGACCACCAAACTTCAAGTACTTCCCAATTTTGTCATAATTTAATTGTATCTCTATCTACAATAGACAATTTTGATTTTTCAGGTTTTTCTGATTGTTTTTGTTTAAGTCTGATAATTTCTTTTATCGCTACATCACTTTTCTGTAAATTTATCAACTCTTGATGAGACCAGCAGCTTAACCAGTTAATCTCAGGATTTGATAGACCACAAGTCACATTTTCACTGACTGAATTTATGCATGAGCAAGGACTGCTGAAATAGTACATGTCACCTTGACCTTCACAAGTTTCAGTCTGTGTTTGTACATTACATAGATCTTGTTGAATGTTATTTTCATCTTTTGACTGTACTAAAGATTTTACTCTTGAACTTATTTCAGCTTCCTCACCTGGCTTGTTTGAAGTAATATTTGCATTTTGATCATTTTTATGTTTACAGTTTGTGCATTCCGGACAACCATATATGTTACAGCGTCGTTTGATTTGCCTTGTAAGACTATCTGCATTCAAATGTTTTGAACCTTCACGGTACTCAATATCATACTCATATGCTCCTAACACATTAAGCCAACGAGCTATTAAGCCTTCTGGTTCTTTGCAATTGTGTGATCAGTCCTGATAAGAAATTTCTTTCCTAATAGGTAATGTTTGTAAGCTTGTACAAAATGAACTACAGCAAAAAGCTCGCGTTTTTTTTGACACAATAATTCTGTTGAGCATTATTTAATGTCTTACTACCGTACGCAATAACTCGTTTTTGCCAATTTTTTATTTGAGAAACAATACCAGAAATGGGGTCTGCGCTTGCGTCTGTATCTAAGATGAAATTTCCATTTTTATGTGGAAAAGCAAGAATTGGTGGGCTTTTTAACCTATCAAAAGCTAACTGCTCAGTTTCTCCCCATTTAAACTTAGCCTTTTTTCTTGTTAACCTAGTGAGAGGTAAAGCAATCTCTGCGAAGTGTTTGATCATTCTCCGGTAATAACCACAAATTCCTAGCCATGATTTTACTTCATGCTTATTTTCAGGTACTGGCCATTCTTTAATACATGTTATTTTTGAAGGGTCAGATGTGATACCTTGACTTGATACTTGATGATCTAGAAATACTATCTTTGTTTGAAACAGTTTACATTTACTAGGTTTTAACTTCAAATTTGCTTATCTGAACCTTAACAAGACTACTCGAGTACTGCAAACTCCCATTTTTAATGTTATATAAATCACAACTAATTACCATGAGGTAGAATTGTCCTGTGTGCTTGCATTGTTATACGTACATGCTTCATTTACGGAAACGAACGATTCGCCGTCCCGAGTTTAATACATTTGCTCGGAGACCCGAAGAAGTGTCCGCGGCTCCGTATATGTTTTATGGCCAATTTCTAACGGTTGCGTACGATGTTATTTAATTTGCATAATGTTAATAGTAATCTTTGAATATTTAGCAACATATCGGGATGAATTGCATCTGGTATTTTGTTATATAGTTAAAAATAGTCTAAATTGCCGACGTTAGCTCCTACTATTTTACTGTTCGGCTACCTCCGTAATGTGCGTGACGTCATAATTTTAGGCCCGGGTGAAATTAAATAACGCTGGAGATATCATCGTGAGCACTCATACAGAGTAGGTGTGTTTTTTTGCGGGGTCCGTCGTTTTAGGTTATGGGGTGGGAACGGGGTTTATATTTTTGTAGGAGGGAATAACGATAACTTAGGAACTATAATGTAACACTTTAATAATAATTATTTGTCGTTTGAGGATTTTTTGGAGTGTAATTCTTGGTACATTTTTCGGACTTCATCCATGTTTATTTTATTAGTCTTCGGAACGGACTAAAATGCACGCCGCTATATTTATTTTGTGGGCATTGTTCTGGGTGTCATTTTGGGATGGGATTAATTTGTTTTGTTTGTATATGAGGCTCCTATTTTTATCATTTGAGGTAGATTGAAGGCGAGTTGACGCAGTCAATCTGATATAGGAATAAACTATTGACATACATTTAATTAGTTCAAAGGCGAGATCGCCATTGAACTTTATAGGACAGTTCTTTGTGCATTTAACAAGTCGGAGGCAAGGGACTACCATCGACCTTTTAACTATAAGTAACAATTAAATCTATATCCAAGGCGGGTTGTCGCCGTCGGTTAACGATGTTATGTTTCTGAAGTAGAGCTCATCCTTTAAGTAATTAGTAGGATTTTACTAGATTAAGTAAAATACCATAAGGAGCTTCACTCTAATTGTAATATTCTTTTTCAGGAATTGAATTATTGTGTTTGGGTTTTTGTGATATGGGATGGGTAGTTTTTATGTAGGGTGTTGGGCAGGAGTTTGGCGAAGTTGGGAAGTGGTAGATTGGATTTCTCGTTTAGTAATTATCTAAATTCATGTGGTTTTGATGTCATATTAAACTTCGCCTTGCTCCTCATATCATTGACTACGCAACAAGTTGAATTAATACTCTATTTATATGATTAAATATAAGACAGTTGCATAATTGAGCACATAAAAGCAAACAGTGTTGTTAATATTGTTATATTCATACATCTATCATTAATAACAATAGTTAAACTTGAAATCGTATTCCTATTTCTTTCTAGTGTTTTATAGCTTCCCCTCCCCCCCCCCCTCCCCACCCCCAACCCCACTTACAATTAATGTTTCCGCTCCAGTGTTTGGAAGGGATTAGCCAGCGAGACTAAAAATCTTTTATTCTACGTTAAATTTAGTATTCATGCATCCTGGCTGATTTGTTCCAACCCATCCTCTCTTGTATATCAAGTCAGTCATGGGGCAGACCATGCAGGTGCGTAGCTCCTGCGATGAGGGCAGCGTGTCACCCAACCAGTATGGTGTGGTTGTCATGTTACTCTCGTTATGTATTAGGACCCTAGGACGAATTCATCCCCACTCAACATTGGTACTACGGGTTACTATGGGTTGCCCCACCCCATACGCATCCGCTGTACTTTATCCTCATGACTCACAGAATTTAGCCCATGTTCGCAGATATCATGTATGTATGGCTTAATATATCATTGACAATGGATAGCCATTTAAACCACCTTTCCATTTCCCTTATCTACCGTGATTGTAGATCACTGTTATGGCTCCTGGGTCGGGTCGTGTGTCCGACGGAACGACCCTGGAACCTTATGTTTCATTTAACCCTTAATTATTAACATTGCAAAACGGTCCATTATACGCCTTCACTTGGGTTTTCCTGACAATTACGTGACAGTCTCCGGAGTTATGGGATATATATATATATCTCCAGGCGGTCCCCGGGTACGGGGTGGTGTCAGAATTCCTGTCAAGGTTATTGCCCTTTTTATTTGTTATTATGCTATGTTTGGCCTGGATAATATTTCCTTTAAACTTGGTACGATTTTACACCATGATTGGTGGTACATAGTTGTATCCCTTTGTAGGTGTGGTAATACGTGGAGGTCACGAAACTAGTACTTTATCAAAACCAAGCCCAGCTAAGAAAGCCTCCATCAGCCCCTGAAAAGAAGCTGGTGCGTTTTTTAATCCGAATGGGACAACTCTAAACATAAATTGACCACGTGACGGAATTCTGAAACTAGTTTTTGGAGCATCAAACTCATTCAGTTTCAATTGCCAATATCCCGAAGCTAATTCTAGACGGTGGTAAAAATGGCTGTTTGCAAGTCTACCTAGAGTTTCGTCAATCCTTGGTAAGGGATATGCATCAAAAATGGTCACAGAATCCAAGGCTTTCAGATGCACACAGAACCTGACAAAGTTATCTTTCTTTTTCACTAAGCAGTTACCTGAAGACCAAGGAGAATTACAAGGCTCAATAACTTTTTTCTCTAACATTTTATCAATTTCTTCATCAACAACACCCTGTAAATGTATAGGTATTCTTCTTTGTTTACACTGAACTGGCTTAGCATTTCCGGTGTAAATGAAATATTCTACAATATCTGTTTGACCTAGTTTGCCATCAGGTCCGACAAACACATCTTGAAATTGGGTTAATATTTTTTCAACCTCAACCTTTTGTTTTGAATCGATGGATGAGGGTAATGAATCAACCAAAGGTTTTAAATGCTCAGGTAAAGTACTTCCAGTACTTTGATCTGACAGTGTCTCTTTACCAAGAAATATCTCAGTGACTGGACTCATGTTTACCATAATTGTGTTTACCTTTATTCTGAAGAGTCATTGACATTCATAACTGACAAAGTAAGATTTTCATCACACGTGTCCACTAATGAATGTGCAATATAGATTCCTTTGCTAATAAAATCTCTGGAGGGATCTAACATATTTATCTTATTTATGTAGTTTCCATTTATATGAGCTGGTATAAACATCACAGACTGAGCCGGCTGAGATTTCTATTCTGGCACAACATAAACTCTAATACCTGTGAAGTTTGACTTTGCCGAGTTTTGTTTTTAAAAGGCGTTTAGGTATTTTCAGGCTAACATCATAACATTCAAAGAAATCAAGACCTAAAATGCCTATTGTTTCTTCCACATTGGCGACATACACATCTATGCTTACAGGAATATGTTCAATATGAAACAAAAGTTTACATTTACCCCTTATTTGTAAACTAGTACCATTTGCAGACGACAATGTTTCATTAACTGGGTCTAAGTTTGGTTTATTTTTCAGCCTGTCATATGCCTTACTAGATAAAATTGATACAGGACTACCTGTGTCAACAAGCATGCCTCCTTTAATTTTATCAAAGGAACATTTGACATAGTAGCATGAAAAAGTTTGAGAGCTTGCCTCTTTATAATCTTCATTTGTAATTGTACTACTTTTAGATGTCAAGTTCAAATTTTGAATCATTTGTGAACATCCCTCATTGCTTTTACTACTTGATGAACAACCCTCTGTCTCAACAACACTCAAGTTTCCTAACATGCAACTTTCATCATCAGTTTTTGAACTGACTGGTCGACCCACACTATCAACACTATTAAGCTCTTCTGTCATGCAGCTTTTATTTACAGTTTTTGAGCTCTTTAAACAACCCTGATTTTCATTTGTCATATAACTTTTATTTTCAGTTTTTGAACTCATTGAACAACCCTCATTCTCACTTGTCATATAACTTTTATTTTCAGTATTTGAACTCTTTGAACAACCTTCATTCTCAGCTTTACTTCTCTGTCTCAAAATTTCTGTATTTTGTAAACTTTTCTCTATTATAGAAACATTCATACTTGTTGAACAATCCTTACTGTAAGTACAATCCGACCTTGACCTTGACTGTATATCACTATGTACTGACTTTTGATCTTTTACGGTACGTTTGTACTGATACTCTCACACTGTGTGTTTACGGGAGGGGTTATTATAATTTCAGGTATACACTGATTCGCAAGCATATTTGCAGAACCTGCGGAAATCTGCGATTCCGAATTTTGCTTAGAACAATCTGACTTTTTATTTTCTGGCCTATTTGGTATGATATTGACTGAATTTTCGGCCGCAAATCCAGTCTCAATTAGTTTCCCTGATATGATTGAGGCTGTGTTTGTGAGTAAAATTCGCGTCCTTGGGACTACTTTGGTCCGTAACCTTGTCTTGGTTGGGGTACCTGCGGGGTATAATAACGATATTGTGGCTGAATTGCTGCTGGGTTATTATAGCAACGTGACTCTACATGCCCTTTCTTATTACAATAACCACACACAATATCCGACCTCCTACTTGGGCCCTGTCTCGCTTCGAATCCTTTATTCTGTTTCTGTGCATTTGTGCCGTACGGTTGCACAGGATCGGTCCTTTGGGGCTTTGATTACGTTTATGAGCGTTACTCTGTATATATGACAATTTTTCAGTCAATTGTTGGTCTAATTTTTGATCAAGCAGAGAGGATAACATCTTTTGTAAATCATGTAAACCGCAATCCGCTTTAAGATTTTTCGATCTAAGGGACGCAACTTGATCCTTTTCTAACAAGGATGATGGAGTTGTCTCCCTGACTTCAGTGTTGTCAGGCTTCGAAATCTTATCTACTGAACCCTGTAAAGCACAATACTCAACGGCTGCACTTATTGCCTTATCTAACGAGTCAGGATGTAAAAACTGAACATGTTTTTGTAAATCAAAATTGCCTAATCCGTGGATGTACTGATCAGTTATACATGTTTCTAGTGCAGTACTAGGCATATTAGACGGAAAAGCTTTTCGTCCAAGCTTACGTAATACATATGCATAATCGTCAACAGACTCACCCTTTAGTCTTTTCCTAGTTCGAAATTCACACATGAAAGCTAATTCTCTCTCATGCGGGGAAAATCTTTGAGTCAGTACTTTCTTAATTTCAAGGTAGTTTGTCATTTGGTCGGGCTTTAATGCAGATGAAAGCCTTTGTGCCTCACCCCTAAGGTTTATAGACAACATACACGCCTTTTGCCTTTCGTCCAAATTATTCAGGCTAGCTACCTGCTCAAAATGAACAATATAATCTGGCCATTCACTAGAGGTACCATCAAACTTATCTGGCTTAACTTCCTTATATTTCTGAGGAGTATTATAGTTTGACTGCGGATAAACTGTATTTTGCATACTGTCATCAAACATTGTATGTTTAGTAGGCTGAAAATAACCAACATTGTACACTGTATTTCCTATCCTATCGTGTGACGAAGGATCTCTCTGAGCATTAACACCATAACTCCGATCATTGGGTATATACAGGTTATTCATAGAGCTACCTGTCTGCACACCTGTAGGTACAAATGTGTTTGTTTGTGCAATGGGATGGGACAGAGGTTTCTGTATTGTATCTACAGTTATTGAAGCTGTATATCTGTTTGTTCTGAGAGAATCAAACTGTGTTCTGTTAGGTTCGAATACCGGGTTCCTGACTTGTGTATTCGTATACTGACGGTTCTCTTTCAAAATCGTGGGCATATAATGCGGAGACATATTGCCCATACAGTCAACAGGTTGTAATATTCTTGTCAGCCTATCATAGTACATGACTTTTGGTTCTTTACTGCTATGTAGCAACGTTTGACTATTTAAATACGTACTAGCAGGTCGAGAGGTAGAACGACTTTCAATGCTGCCTTGCGTCTGTTGATGCCCTAATTGAAAAGTAACGCCATGTTTTCTGTTTTCTGTTTCGATACAACCTAGTTGTGTCACTTGTAATGGGTTCTTCTAACCAGCATAATTTATATTCTGTAATCTAGCAGGTAATTCATAATATGTTTCATTAAAGTCAATTCTTGGAGAATATACATGAGAGGTTACGATACCTTCAGGTCTTCTAATAGGCGAAAACATACAATTATGTGGATAACTCTCACTCCATGGTAAAACCACAGAACTCGTGCACGCACTAGTATACATATGACTATCTACATTTGTATAACCGATACCGTCGGTATGAAACGATGGGCTTTGTTCTGCCATACTAATACACAATAACTATTACTTATACATGCACTGTATAAACAACCTATTTATAATTTATCTTCTTGATACACTTTATTTAAGCGTACTACATGTATTTATACAGATTTAACAGATAGACTATTTATTTATTATAGTAGTAGTCATTGTAGCACTGATTTCCCTTATTTATATAATTTTATTTGATAATTTAAAGTTGTTTGACTCTAGATCTGTCCTGAATGTAAAGTTTATAAAACGAAGTTATAAAAATCGGAGAAAAAAGAAAAGGTTACGTTATATTTCTACTAGCAAATTTGTAATTTCTACACCAGATAATTGGTCGGCTTTATTACTAGTCAATTGGTCACGGCACCAATGTACCAGGCCCTAGTTGGACTGGCTCGAACCTCAGCTGGGGAATAATTCTTTATGTAAAATTTCGAATATGGGTGATCGTATGTGGTAGAACTGATTTATAAATGTATATGGCCGATATATTTCTTGGGAATTTCCCTACACTACAATGAAGACAAGAGTCAACAACTCAGTGCTACTATTTTATTTATAGAATTTATCTATATAAATCTATATTTATTCAGTACTTTAGAATTTATTTAAATTTAAATAACCAAAAGAACTTAAATAATGAAAGTAGAATTTTAATTATTAATCTAAAGAGAAGAAGAGAAATTAATCTATGTTTTAATTTTAGAGTTTTGCTATAAGCAAGTAATATGTGAGAATAATCTCAATTAAATAAATGAAGCGCTTAGGCTTCGGTGACGTACCGGTTGCCCGGTACAGCCTATCTAACTAACAAAATGCTATGCACGGGTATATAAATGGAATTTACATGACAGATATAAACAATTAAAAATTGGACCTAACATAAACCAATGAAAATACTGGAAACAATATAATAAACCATGAAATGATTCGTAGTAAGATACATTCGGCGGAGAAGACAATATGGCGGAGCCCATGAATTACAGCAACAAGTGAAACAAGAATAGAGCTCTAGCTAGACAAAAAATAGTTTAAGTATAAATCTGACCTGCTAAATAAGCCAAAGTTTACACATGTATGTACTGCAGTAGATCTATGCCTACTTGACCCAATGCTTATTATGAAACGTTCCTTGTCGTTTACTATACTTAATAACCCTTGAATACCACCCCCCCCCCCCCCCCCCCCCCCACCACACCCACACACAATTTACGCTTACCAAATTTATACATCTACCACGATATAGAAATCTACTTGTAGTCTCACTGATGTAATTTCACGTAACAAATTCGTCTGCACAGTGTCATGTCATGCATGTTACATGCCCTTATGGACCCTGAATAATATTAATAAACTCGAGTACAGCAGTGATCTTCCACAGATTGCAGTTTTGTTTATTTCAGAGAAAACTGCCGAGTATGAAGCCTTGAATGGTTTATTATTTTTCATTTATGCTCTTTTAGTTCTGGCTAACAACACATAACAATCCACTTGAATAGAGGGCTAGCCAGTCTAAATAAGACTTGATATCTACTGTAGATCATGACTCGACATTTTCCCAGACATTTGGCAAAAAAAAACGTTTAGCTTACACAAAAACATACATCTTACTTAAGTTTTTTGGGGGGTTGGGTGGGGGGGGGGGGGGGGGGGGGGGGGGGGGTGAGGGGCACAACTATAGAACGAAGACGTCATCGCCGAGACGCATATCACCGAGAGCGGATAGGTATGGTAGTGTCAATGTTAAAGGCGTCAGGGGTTCTCCCCTGGAAATTTTTGAAATACAGGTATGAAATGGAGTGGCCATGCAATCCCTTCCTGATGGGATGAGGGGTCAGGGGGCTGTCGCGGGGTTTCCCCAAGAAAAAAAAATTGAAATATAGGTATGAAATGGTGGGCTCTGGTGCGTTTCTAGGTTTAAATTTTGAGAAAAATATAACTCCTTTGCCAAAATAGCATCTTTGATGAGTATAGGTCACTTCTCAATTAACTGCGGAGGGGGTGGGGGGGTGGGGGGAGGGGAGAACCCCTGGACCCGGGCCTGTGCAGTTCTGTAGATACACTAGTAGAATCTAATATGACAAATTTTCCCAATGTGGTCTTTGCGTCACCTTTTCCTCGTAAACACTTTTTTTTTCTTGAATAAGTCAGTTTTGATTAAATGCATTAGGTTCGGCTAGTAATATTTGTCGATCATAGGCTGAACTGACTGTGACGTTACTTGACCAGTATAAAATCAAACGATTTAGATATTCTAGATCTAAAAGAAAAAAATGGCAAAAAAGTCTGGGCGTTCTTATAACGTTTTTGTTTTTCATTGTATTAAACACTCAAGTAATATAACTGAAATATATATATGTAAATGTCACAGGGACATTGCACGTATTTGATTGACATTTTATTGATAAGGAGGTATAAGATCTTTACAATTTAGCTAAAACCACTGAAAATAATAATAATAAAGGAAATGTGTTTGTTAAACTATTAAGCATGTGGTGTTCACTGTTGATGTATAATAGTACTATCATATTTTGACGTTAAGGTGTCGACGTAGGCCTTGAGAAACAAAAATCAAACAACACCACATCATAGAAAGAAAGAGTTGTTTGACATGAAAATTGAACAGCATGTAAAACATGTATATTTCTTTACGAAACAAGTGTCAGTATACTGATATAAACATTGAATTCCGGAAAAGGACTGCCCAAAGGAGATTCACTTCCGGACAGTAAAACGCCTTTAAAAATTCACCATTTTCAAAGAACAGTTACACATGTTCGTTTTGATGCATTTGCAATAGCGTGCGGTTGGTGAAATTTCGCATAAGGTGGAACACAGTTTTCAGCAATTGTTTATCTTTATTTCTTTACAAATGGTATTCATTTTCAAAGGGAGACAACTTTTTCCGATTATTGTAAGTACAAATGGCATTCATTTTCAAAGGGAGACAACTTTTTCCGATTTATTTAAGTAATCGTCGGGAAAAAGTTGTCTCTCTTTGAAAATGAATGCCATTTGTAAAGAAATAAAGATAAACAATTGCTGAAAACTATGTTCCACCTTGTTATGTGAAATTTCACCACTCGCACGCTATTGCAAATGCATCAAAACGAACATGTGTAACAGTTCTTTGAAAATGGTGAGTTTTTAAAGGCGTTTGACTGTCCGGAAGTAGGGCCCCTATAGGCAGTCATTTTCTGGAATTCAAAGTTGATATCAGTATACTGTCACTTGTTTCGTAAGGTAATATACATGTTTTGCATGCTGTTCATGTCAAACAACTCTTTCTTTCTATGATTTGGTGTTGTTACAGCTGTCTTTTTCAATAATAATTTAATGTAAATTAATCTGGCTACAAAATACGATCTGAAACTAACAGAAGTTGAATTCACTATGCAAATCAATCAATCATTTGTTTTGTTTTTCATGCAAATCATGTATAATTATCATCATGGAAATATTTTGTGGTGTGTCTTTAAGGTATATGGAGTATTGGCCAAACCATTTGTAATTTCTGTAAATATCATTGAAAGTATCATTTATGTTGACGAAATTTAATTGAATGTTTAAGTTTGATACTTTCAAAAGAAGAAAGTAGACAGATCTGATCAATTTACGTGTAAGGAAAATCAGCGTGAGAATTTCACAGTGGTAAACAAATTAATGATTATGTAAAGGGTATTAGTTTTTCTTTTCAGTTTAAGGTTTCTTTATCTATTTCAATAGAACTGCAAAATTGTGCAGCAGTCATGTGCTTTTTCAGTCAATAAATCTTATAAGTTAGACAATTAAGCCTGCAAGTAATCATTTCGCATTTCAAAGCCACCCTTAAATATGTTTGTTTGCCGTTTCAGACCTATTACATCTGGGTCGGTAGGTCGGTAAATTAAGAACTCGAATGAAAAATTCTATAAACTCAACCATTTCAGAAACGGTCACTGGCTTACAGAAACGAAATAAATTCAAGCTCGGAAGCATGCATTCTCATTTGGTTGAAGAATATTTTGTTTACAGTTCCATGAAAATTTAACACAGCTGCTGACACGAAAATATAACGCAAATGCTAAATTTTCTGTAAACACACGATCAGTACCAAAGGAGCATCATGGAAGGCACGTGCAGTTTTCCCGCCAAATAATTGAAGAAACGTCTGCTTCCCGTTCCATTTGGAACTCCATTATAAGGTAGAAGATGGCCCGATATTACGAAAATATAACGCAAATACTAAATGTGATGTTAACACGCGGTCAATCCCAAAAGGAGTAACATGGAAGGCACGTGCAGTTTTCCCGCCAAATGATTGAAGAAACGTATGCTTCTGGTTCCATTTGGAAATCCATTATGGCGTATAATATTGTCTGATATTTACACATAATATATACATGATATATAAGTCGTGTTTCCATTCGTTAAGGTCGGCTCTTTACAACTTACGCCCACGTCCAACCAAATATTCGGAAAATCTGTCGGCCAGTGCCCAAAAATGTATAGAAGATCCGTATCAATCCAGCAAAATTTCTATGAAATTGTATACGCTTTTGGAAAAATCATGTTGAGTCAATCACATTTTTACGTTAAAACATACATGTATCATGTCCCGACGCCAACAAGGCTTGCCATTTTTTTGCCAATTGTTAAAGAAACAATTATAACATGGTCAAACATAAACACTCATTATAAGAGAAGTGAGACATTTTACGCTCAAATTTACTCACATTTATTTTTCATTTGATGTACAGCAAAACCTGTCTGTAGAATTGATATTCCGATTTTCAAACGCATACATTTCAGAGGCTATTTGGCTCAGTTTATTTTCAATTTTTATATGTGAAACGACTTAAGAAATTTAAAATTATCTAGTTGATCGACACTGAATGCGGATTAAGCCTGTCCACGTTGCATATAACCAAGCTATTTTTAACTCGACTATACGAAGTATAATGGAGAGCTGTCCTACTCGACCCTCGGTTAAAGTTTTGATGCGCTTTCCTTATATCTCTGTAATTGCTTGAGAGATTGGACTGAAAC
This sequence comes from Mercenaria mercenaria, assembly GCF_021730395.1. Taxonomy (NCBI): domain Eukaryota; kingdom Metazoa; phylum Mollusca; class Bivalvia; order Venerida; family Veneridae; genus Mercenaria; species Mercenaria mercenaria. The sequence goes on from NW_026463590.1 coordinate 28,318, forward strand.
TTAAAACAGTTATTCATTCCTTATCATCATCCACATCATGTGGCACAAGGGTCATAACTCTCGCACCAATATTTCATGAATTTTCCCCTCCCCTTTTACTTAGAATTTCAGGTGATATTTTTGGTGCACTTTCGCTCTATCTCAGTTATTACTAAATGGATTTCATTCAAAGTTAAAACAATCATCACATATCATATGACACTAGGCTCATAACTCTGGTACCACTTTGTCAAGAATTATGCCCCTTTTTACTTTGGATTTTATGTTAATTTTGATGCATTGTCATTAATCTCTGTCACCGCACAATGGACTTTATTCAAATATAAAAAAAATATTCTACATCATCATGCACAGCATATAACTCAAGAACAAGATCTCTTGCACAGTTTTTCATTAATTATTCCCTTTTTACTTAAATTTTCAGGTTAAAGTTTTGGCGCCCTTTCACTTGACACAAGGGACATAACGCTGGTACCGTACCAATATTCAGTTCGGATCAATGTATATAATGAATGTAAAAAAGTAAGAAACAATTAATGCAAGATGAGGTAATATTCTCAACTATTATGATAATGTCTTCTTTACTTGCAGAAACTTAAACGACAGTATTGACTGGAGTTTGAATTACTCAAAGGGAAAAAGACAAAATAGAAAAAAAAAAAAAAAAAAAAAAAAAACAGTCGCCCATCTTTCATCCGGCATATATCCATAGGTGTTGGATAAAAAGCGAAGTTACGGAGCCAAAGTGAAGTACTTGGGGAAGTTATCTGTAAAGGTAAAGTTTGCATTTTAACAGCGTCAAACGGAATTAGAGAAATATATTTATAAAATTAATTAAACATCACTATGAAGAAGACCAAACGTTCCCGGCGGCACTCGAACAAAAAAAAAACAACAACAATAACCAAGTTTTATATGTAGTGTGCTTATAAATATTCTCCATTTTGCTACTTGTTCGTGTCTGCCGGTCTGTCTCTATCATATCTTCAAAGGTACCAATCATCAATCAGTTTATCAATCCGTACCTTCGTTCGCACATCAATATCCATTTGTGAAGTCACCATATACGTCGAACTCTACGTACACTTGCCAATTTTTGTTTTACTTTTTTTTTTTTTTTTTTTTTTTGTTGTTGAATGTTTTAAGTGGTTACAGAGCGACTGCGGAGAACCCATCTTGTATAATTTTAGATAACAACTTGCACATTACGAACAGCACTGTAATTGCAGTGTCAATTTCATATTCATTTGTAGGGGTTAATAAATATACACAATGAAATCACAATGAAATCCCACATAAATAAATCCTAACAGTACCAGCGCGGTTTAATGACGAACATGTTATTGTACAAATAACTTTTCAACTCGAGTGGTCAGAGATAGAGATTGGCTAGCTTTTGTTGTCAAGTAAGGAAATAAAAATAGGCTGCGTACTTCCGTCCGAATGACTTTGTACTGGTTGGAGCGTTCGCTTGTCAATCGAGCGGTCATAGGTTTGGTGTCCGGTACAGTCACTCTATCCGTGACTAATACTTTTCAATGGGACAGTTGTAAGATACTCTAGGGAAAAGTTTAGTGCTTGTAAAAAATGAAATGTCGAAAACGGGCGTAAAACCAAAAAAAACAAACAATAGTTGTTCCCGGCTAATGCACAGTCAAAACGAAATAAAGTTAACGATAGACGTTAAATGTGTACGGGCATGAAATAAATAAGTTATTGCACTTATGCAATTGATAACCATTATTTGTGTTGGGTTTACGCCGTTTCTCAACAACCTTAACTTATGTCATGGCGGTCTGTTTACACAGCCTGTCTTTATAGTTTCTAACCAGTAGACACTCTCCGTAAAAAAGCACAACTTTCTTACTTCATGGAACGGGGGAAATTGTATTTAAATTCCCAACTTTCATAGCATTGTAGAGTGAAAATGAACTCAATAGTCAAGGAATTTTTGAATCTTGTTCTGTTCAAAACCATTTCAGGAATTTTTTCAGAAAATTCAAATAAGATAAAAATGCTATGGATGAGAGAATAAGCAGTAAAATGAGCCGCGCCATGGATCCGGACCAGCCTGTTCGCTTTCAAAGCCTATTGCAATTAAAAAAACCGTAAGCGAACAGCTTGGATCCTGACCAGACTGCCCGGATGTTGGTTTTCTCAAGGTGCGGCTCAAATGTTTAATAAGAAATATCATTTTTTCATTACGCTTTTTTTGTATGTAACGTACATTCATGTATACAAGTGTGACAATAAAAATCGGAAAGAATACAAAATGACAATACGCTTAAAATGAAATTTATGTTGTAGTAAACTTTTTTGGTATTAACTTATTTTTCCCTAAAATACAAACAGTTTCTTTTTTGTGAAATTTTGATGCCCAAAATTTGCGCGTGAAAATGGGAGTAGGGAAAAAATTATAACAATATAGCGAAAACGAAGTCGGAGGCCTCCGATCCTTTTCGCTCATTTTACAGTAAAATAAATTTATACGATAACTTTAGTTTTTTTTTGTTTTTTTTTAATCTATGGACCAGTTGCTACACACTACTTAGTCATTCCGCTCGCTAACAATAATTTCGTAGAAAGATTTTGGCATGATTTTTGCGTAGAGTAAGCATTCCTTCGGCGAATAGTCGGAGTGCATATTTGAAAATTACATGACCGTATAAGTCTTAACGGGCATGTTATATTAAACGAAAAAAGTACTTTTTGAATTAAAGGAACGCCCCGAAACTAAATTAATCGCTGTAAAATCAAGGTGGTTCGCGGGTTTCCTACGACAATTTCGAAGTATGAGATATAAGACTGTATTAAGTCTGCATGTACTCACATCTCCTGTCTTTCATTTGGAGAAAATATAAAATTGTTCCGAGTCCACATTTCCTTTGAGGAGCGGCCCCTGGCGTCACATGTATTTTTCAAGAAAAATCGCCGATTTTCTGTCATAATCGCACTAAAATTAATGTTATAACATTTTTTTGTTCAGACACAGGAATATAGCTAAATTCAATGGTATTGTTAACAGGTTGCGTTTTGTAAATAATATATGGAAAATGCTTAAATAAAGAGATATGCATTGTAGGGGTGGGGGAAAATAGCGAAAAAAATTAATGTATTTCATGGCCGTTTAGCCGAAATAAAATAAAACGGAACGGTCAAAGTTCTTGATTTTAAAATGTATTCTTCTTTAATCATTTCTGAACAGAAAAAAAAAATAAAATCAAAAAGGGGGGTCTTCACGGCAGATGTTTTGTACTACCGTAAATTTACCTTCTATTTGTTTTGGTAATCTAAATATTATGACGTTGATACGTCATTTATGGTGTTAACGTCACACAAACGTTTTGTTCATTATGTCTTTCATTGATATATTCAGGACCTTCAATGTTCACAAAAATCTAATCGCTTTTATTTGAATATATTCACATGATGTGCATTGTTGCGTATTTTACAATCTAAGTATATTCTCTAGTGATATATATCAGTCAGTTAAAGCTACTTGCCCACAGTTTGGGTGAAATTTTTCTACATGTTCGTGTCCACCAAGTTTGGCACAAAATGTGAATATGTCGCGCTAAAACATGTACTAGAACTGTTGCATATTGTATCAATAGTTAAATCTTGCATAACTCGCGTAGCTGGCTCCGTATTCAAGGGTAAGTATAGTGATGTGGTAGAAGGAAAAATATATCGGTTTAGCCGCTATGAATTAAAACGGCGCGGTCAAAATTCTTTATTTTCAAATATCTAGAGGAGGGATCTTCACGACACATGCTTTGCAAATTTATGAAATGTTTAAGTGCGAAACTGAACGTCAGTTTTGTAACGTCATTCCTTATTGCTTTTCGGTCTCTCAACTTGAATGCACAATGCAAGACCGTATTGAGGGAAAACTTGCTTCAAAACCACATAACAAAAAAAAAATCTGACACATTTCTCTTCAAAACATTCAGGAAATACAATAAAAAGATACAGTCGACGCTGACAACATTTTAGGATGGAAAGACGGAAGAAGAGTGGTTTAACTGAGGCTGCTTGCGAAAAGTTTAGACGCATGCGTTCATTGTTTAAACCCGCTGTTTCTGTCGGATGTTTTCAAGGAAACACACTTTCGACATGGTTCACTGTTGTTCATATACACTAAGTCACGATTATAGAATTTCGGCGGCATATTGGGGTAATTCGTATTTGATGATGGTTCTATGCCAGACCAAAGTATGATATTCCAGTGCTGAATGTAATATCAAAAAAGAGTAACCACTATGACTTCATCTCATGCATTTCTGTTGGTGTTTAAAATTTTTTAAAAGACGGATAAAAATAAAGAAATAAATAAAACAGCCATACTTTGAAATGTTTTGTTATTTACATGATCGCCAGAATGCTGAAAACAAAGTATTTTACTGGTATTTAGTGTAAAAGTACATTTTGACGCAGATGCGATTGAATTCGGATATTTCCGGACTGCAACACTTCTTAACGAAGACTGTAACTCACTACAGACCTTGAGCGCCTGTATAGATTACAGGTATATACCGGATTCAAGCAATTTGAATAAAAAGTATATTTAATGTGTATATTTTGTGACCATTGTAATACTAACCCTAACCTGTTGTCAGTATGTTATACATATTATACACTAAATGCATGCTGTCGTACAATATTTTGCGTATTTTTGCCGTGCGCTCCGATTGATAATTACTTCAGGACATTCCAGCTATGACAACATCGCTTAAAAAATGTCCTTGACATTGAGCGAAAAGTGAACGGATGTTGCGAATATATACAAGCATCAAATGGGGATTTTACATTTATGCGTTTTGATGTGCCTTGTCAGATTTTTCTGTTGATTTTTTTCACATTTTTGCATATCACGGATCACAAATGTACCATAAATTGATTATAGTGAGATCTACAAGCAACCGCCGACTTAATACATTCCTTAAAGAGTTTCCTAGAGCATGGCGTTGGAGATGCACGGCTTGTGAACATGCATTAACTTAGCTCTAGAACTGTTTAAAAAATAAATAAAACAATTTAGCAGATGCGTATTGGTTGCACACAATGCTAATTACGACGCCAGTATTTAGAAATCCATGTGAATGTACACTCTGTTCTTGCAGATAGTCTAATAGAATTTGAGACAGGCAGGAATTTTAACACCCTGACAAAAAAGGCAAGGGTGCCCGTAGATAGTTGTTATTAGTAAATGACATTTTACACAATAATAAAAACAAAATTAGCGTCTTTAAGAAAATCGTTTAACTGACATTCAAATATATTTCTAGATAATATACTTAGATTGTAAATTACTTAATACTGTAAATAATGTGAATCTATTTTAGTAAAAATGATTTCATTTTTGTGTACTTTCATCGTCCTGTATATACAAAAATATATCTTTAAAGGACATAATCAACTAAACGTTTGTGTGACGTTAACACTATAAATGACTTATTTTATTTCGGCTAAACGGCTATGAAAAACATTGTATTTTTTCGCTACTTTTCCCACCCCTACTACGCATATCTCTTTATTTCATATCTCAAAATTATGTAATACTTTGAATAAAAATAGAAAATTGCCATATATTTTGGCTGATTTGAACCACAAACTTAACGAGTCATTAAGGACCATATATTTTGAATGATTCAGTAATGTTCAGGAAATAATGTTGATAATAGGGACCCTTGGGCAATGGGAACAGTGGGGTGTGGGGGGTCGGGGCGGGGTTGTTGTCAGCTTCATGCTGTTTGGGCTGTGTGGACGAATATTGCACATCCCCACCCGCAGTAACAAACATATCGGAAATTTTTCGCTGCTTGGCCATTTCGTTGTAGACAAAACATGTGACGTCAAATCGCGTGGTTGACTGTGTACCGCAAAAGTGAATAATTTCCGTACATTACCGATACCGCAATATCGAGTTTTAGTACCAGTCCACTACGTCACGCATCCGGGTTACCAAAATGAATCGAAAATGAAAGTAAACTGTCAATTTGCTTCGGTATTGAACAAATATTTTAATTAGTGAAGGTACACGGCGGCGATAGTACGGAATATTGATTAAACACAATGATGTCTTTTTTATTTTTCTTTGCGTGATTTCACCCTCGGAAGACATTTTCTTTACGTGGAATGTGAAAGCTGTGCGTGAAAAACGTACATATTTACGTGCATGGGAACACTGCACTACCACTACAGATATCCTCTTTATTAAAGCATTTTCCAAATGAAATAATTTACAAAACGCAACATGTAAACAATAACATTGAATTAAGCTAAATTCCTGAGTCTGAAAAAATGTTATAACATTAATTTTAATACAACTATGACCAAAAAAAAAAAAAAAAAAAAAGCGGCGATTTCCCTTGAAAAATACGCTCCTCAAAGGAAATGTGGACTCGGAACGATTTGATTTTTTCTCTAAATGAAAGACAGGAGATGATAGTACATGCAGACCTAATATCAGTCTTATATCTCATACTTCGAAATTTTCGTAGGAAACCCGCGAACCACCTTAATATTTAATTCTAATATGCTTTAATCATCACAACGATGTTATGTTGACGTCACGTAATATTTAGCGCCATGTACGCATCAAGAAATAGCGCTTTCAAATTTCATAAAATATTTCATTTAATAACATGTTTTAAACGAAATGTCACATTGCACTAATGTTTTGATTAATTTTTACACAAGTCATACTGATTTAGTTATTCGCTTTGCTGAATAATTCGCAATAATTTTCGCTCGAACTGAACTCTACCACAAGACGTATTACCGTTTCCGGTCCTGGCTTGTTTTAACAAATACCTACTATTGACACCATGCTTGCGCGAAAAAAACAGTTCCATCATATTTGATATAAATTTTACTATAAAGACCATATTAGAATCGAAATAATGTATAGCAAAACAGTGCTTTATCACTATTTATTCACGATGGGCGGTTATACGTCGTCCGAAAATACGTATTTGACTCAGAATGCGATTTTAGCTTACCTGAACATGACTGTTAACACTATAGAGGTCACAATTTTGGTCCAGTCTTAATGAAACTTGCTCAAAATGTTACTTTCAATAAAATCTTGGACGAGTTCTATATTGGGTCAACGGGGGTCAAAACCTAGGTCATCAGTTTAAATAAAAGGAAAAGCTAGTTAACACTCCAGAGGCCACATTTATGACCGTATCTTCATGAAACTTGGTCAGAATGTTAATCTTGATAATCTTTAGGTCAAGTTGGAATCTTGGTTATGTGGGGTCAAAAATAAGGTCACCAGGTCATATGAAAGGGAAAGCTAGTTAACACTCCATGAACCACATTTATGGCCATATCTTAATGAAACTTTGTCAGCATGTTATCCTTAATGATCTTAAGATCAGTTTCAATTTGGGTCAAATGGGGTCAAAACCTAGGTCACCAGGTCAAATAAATTGTAAAATTGTTAACCATCTATATTTTGCCTGTATCTTCATGAAACTTGGTCAGAATGGTTAGAATTAGGTCAGGTGAGCGATACAGGGCCTTAATTTAGGGCCATACTGTTTTTAGCTCTCCTGAGCAATGCTCAGGGTGAGCTTTTGTGATCACGCTGTGACCGTCGTGCGTCCGTCGTCAACAATTGTGTTTTAAAGACATCTCCTCCATAAGCACTGAATGGATTTTGGTGAAACTTGGCATGGATGGTCCTCTACCAAAGTTGTTCAAACGGTTCCGCTTGGTTACACACAGGGGCCACCAGAGCTAAAAATAGAAAACTCTTCAAACGACATCTCCTAAACCGATGGTCCGATTTTTAAACAATTTCATACAAATGGTCCTTACGTCACCCTATATAAAGACTGTTCAAATTATATTGATTCGTAAAAAAAAACATGGCTGCCAGGGCTAAAAATAGAAAAATCTTCAAACGACATCTCCTCCATTACCGATGGTCCGATTTTGAAATAATTTCACACAAATAGTCTTTACGTCACCCTCTACCAAGATTTTTCAAGTTATATTGATTCGTCAAAAAAAAAAAAAATGGCCGCCCGAGGGCGTGGTCACTTTTCCCTATATGTATAAAGTGGAAACTTTAAAAATCTTCTTTTATGAAACTACTGGCCCGATTTTAGAATAACTTTACACAAATGGTCCTTATGTCACCGTCTACCAAGATTGTTCAAATTATTTTGATTCGTCAAAAAACAAGGCCACCAGAGGGCGTGGTCACTTTTCCCTATATGTATATATTGGAAACATTAAAAATCTTCTTGTGTGAAACTACTAGCCCGATTTTAGAATAATTTTACACCAATAGTCCTTGTGTGACCGTCTACCAAGATTATTCAAATTATTTTGATTTGTCAAAAAAAAAAACATGGCCGCCAGAGGGCGTGGTCACTTTTCCCTATATGTATATAGTAGAAACTTAAAAATTCTTCTTGTGTGAAACTTCTAGCCCGATTTTAAAATAATTTTTACAAAAATGCTTCTTGTGTGACCCTCTACCAAGATTATTAAAATTATTCCGATTTGTCAAAAAACATGGCTGCCAGGGGGCATGGTCACTTTTCCCTTTATGTATACCATACTTGTCCAAATTATTGCCCTAAGCTCAAAAGATGGCCGCACCCTTGTGTCTGACTTAAACTTACTATAGGCTTTTATATTAGAAACTTTGAAAATCTTCTTCTCTGAATCAGTAATAGCTAGAGCCTTGATGTTTGGCATGTGATATCAGATTTGTTTGTTGTTTGTTTGTTTTGGGTTTAACGCCGTTTTTCAACAGTATTTCAGTCATGTAACGGCGGGCAGTTAACCTAACCAGTGTTCCTGGATTCTGTACCAGTACAAACCTGTTCTCCGCAAGTAACTGCCAACTTCCCCACATGAATCAGAGGTGGAGGACTAATGATTTCAGACACAATGTCGTTTATCAAATAGTCACGGAGAACATACGCCCCGTCCGAGGATCGAACTCACAACCCCGCGATCCGTAGACCAACACTCTTACCTACTGAGCTAAGCCGGCGGGCAATATCAGATTTGTAATGTCTATCGTAATTTTTCAAATTATTGCCCTAGGTTCCAAAGTGTGTGTGACATGTATGTAATATAGGTTAACATAGAAGAAACCTAACTCTGTACTTATATAAGCACACTTGAAGCCTTGTACATAGGTGAGCGCTTTAGAGTCAATTACCCTCGTGTTTTATGTTGTTGTTTTTTTTTCTTTGTTCGGTTGAGCTTTCGTTGTTCGGTTGAGCACCCTCGAAATAATATATGCTCATCATTTTGCAAAGACGCTGAATACATAAAAACGCTTGCAAGCAGTAGTCTAGGCTAATGAAAATGCGGAGAACGCAAAATGCTGTGACGTCACCAATTCATGCTTAAATATATGAAAGCCAGTATTTAGGACGTTCATTTCGGATTTGTGAAGTTCTTTTTGTAATTATTGTTAAAATGAAGGTATTTAGATTTCGGAAATATGCACCTTTCGGGCACTACCTGGAAACTTTGGCTTGCCCGAAACAGGATTTACTTGTCCTGGGCTTCGGGCAACCCAGTCACGACTAAGACTGTAATTATAATGCGTCAAAGAAAATATACATGAGATATTTTATGAAGCTGGTAGCGTACGACAAGTAGACGAAATACTGTGAATTTATTTGGCCGTTCGTTCGTATATCCATCTGTCTGTATGCCGGTTCCGAAAAACTTTTATAAATTAGTATAGATTTTTTTTCACGAAACCTGGTAGATAAAATAATTGAGTTCGTGTTTCGTTTCCTTGCTTGTTCTTGGGTCTGTCTGTAAGTCAGTGTCTGTCCGGCCTTCAGTCGTCACAAAAAGTTGGTTCTGCTGTAAATTTTAAAGGAACATGAGCTTTATCTCATGCTTCTTGGGAAATTTGAATACCCAGGTCCTTTTATTATGCTGCATTTTTTTTAACAAAAGGCAATATGGAGAGTATACATGTACAGGCAATTTAGTTTTGCTACACCTAAAATTGTAGATGATATGTACACTTTTCAAGAATATGCTTTGTGCTTAGTATACATGTACTTCAGGTTTAAAGGGCTGACTCGTTTTCAAACATGAAATGTTTGATTTTACAGGTGTCTGTGCCCAAAAGTATAAATGACATGCCACCTAGGTGCTTGACAGCATTTAATAGGGTGCAGTTTTCTTACAGAAATGTCTTTTCAGTTGTTATAATGGTAAACTGGCAAAATATTATGGATTATTCCAAATTTTGACAGTAAGAAAAAATTTTACTAAGTGTCCACTTTTATTGACTAGCTTAATTTCGGACTCATATACTTTAATGTATGCTCCTATTATTATACCTTAAAAGAACTCATGTTCTCCTGAAAACTGCTGATTTTGTAGGGAAAAATCATGCGGGACCTGTGTAAATTATTGCTATTTTTGTACACTTGGGACATAAAAATGACCACTCGCATGATAGTAAAATTGTTGTCTTTTACATACATGTATACAAAATTTGCACAACTGAGAAACTGTGTGAAGTTAAAAAACATCAGCAAGCAATACTTTATGATATGACTGTACAATGTCAGTTTTCTTTTGAATAACAATGATTATGATAAGCGCTTATAATTGTCCCAAGTGTACAGAGTAACGCTTACATTAAAATATGTTGTAATAAAATGCTATGGTACATGCTCATGATATATATAATAATGTGATATTTGATACAAAGAAAAGATTGTTAACTTAGCTCTTAATTTATGTTTTAGCAGTTGTACATTCCTTGTCAAATATTTCCATCTGAAAACTTATTGAATTATAATTATTATCAGCAAATGTTCACTTTGTAAGTTATTAACAAGAGCACACGTCTGCAAGACAATATTTCTTTTCTCTATTCTTCAATGATTTGTTTTGTATGTATACAGTTGAAAGATTGTATGATTTATAAATATAATATGTGAAACTGTGTGTTTTTGTCTCAAGTGTACGGAAAATATACAAAAATGTTCTTATGAGAACTTCTATATCTTTGACAAATGTTGATATATTGTTATGAAACTTTGCACAGTTCATGAATACATCCCAAAGTTTTGTAAATGTAGAAATTTGCCACTAAAAATTTCACTGAAACTGAGCTAATCAAATGTAAAAAAAACTAACCCTTTAAAGTATAAAACCTTTGATTTTGACATTTTTTTTATATTACTTTGCCTGTTTAAATGTTGTTTATATATTGTATTTATAATCATATTGAGCTAAAACAGCTTTATATCTGTTATGTTTTAATTGCCTTTGTATTAAGTATAGTACCCATTTTACAAAAAAAAATCGATTGGTTTTTCAAAAGTTAATTTGCATTTTTTCTTGTTTTTCAATGCACTTGCCCGTTTGATATATCTAACTAGAACCTTCTTGCTATCTAATTCAATGTATAACTTATTTCTAGTACATCATTTGAAATTTACCCTTTAATCACGTTCAGTCTTCATTTTTTAAGCTCCAGTATTCGGAAAATAGGTATGCTATTCTACTCGCCCCGGCGTCGACATGAGCCTTCTTGGTCAAAGTTTTTCGGCAACCTTTGTTTTTCTTTGTTACTATTGCTTACATTAACTTCACATTAACACGGTGAACAATCACGTGGCTTGTGACGTTTCAACTGGGGTATCACGCCAAGCAGAATTCGTAAATAAAACGTTGTTTTTGAGGGTAAAGTTTTTAAAGATATTATTTTGTGAAATGACACCTAGCTGGTGCAAGTCCTTATATCAATGAGTACCTCCGGTGATATAACATATGTCCGTGTCTGCTTTAGTTTTGCTGGTAACCGGGACAAACCGCAATGCTTCCACAGCAAGCGTATTTTCAAATGGTTTGAAAACCAAACCCAAGCGACTGTTCCTTGATAAACGACCAACTAGTTGTCACCGCTGCGTTCTCTTTGATATCTAAGATCATTTTGGTAGGATTTTCGCCCAAAAAATGGTGTATTTCTGGATAGATCCACATGTAGTATCTTCAAAATCACAGACTAAAACAGCAAGAATCCCCGTCAAAATGTGCAACATCTCTGCAAAACCAAAATATTAAAAGCCAAGTCAAACATATGCCAGTTGCAGGAAGTGAAAGTTATTCGCCAAGCCGACATCACCGCTCCTCCGAAGACCACCTTCTCCGCATCCATACAACCTGAAACAGAAAACAAAAATATTAGTGCACATGAAAATAATACAAAATAGAAGAAATATGGACTTGATCTTGACAATTCGGACTTGACACCAGAACAAAAGAACAAAGTTTACAAACTATTTGAGAAGTGGGACAAGATATTTCCTAAATCAACATCTGATCTAGGTCATGCAACGGAAGTAAAGCATAAAATAAATCTTACAAGCAATAAGCCTTTTAAGGAACCCTGTAGACGCATTCAACGGCACTTTTCAATGAAGTTAGAGAACATTTACAAGAAATGCTCAGAATAGGAGCTATTAAGGAATCCAAAAGCCCTTGGTCATCAAACGTGGTAATTGTACGGAAGAAAGATGGCTCGATCCAGTTTTGTATTGATTTTAGGAAGTTAAATGCTCGGACAAAAAGGGATGCATATGCAATATCACGTGTTGAAGAAAGCTTTTACTTACTATCGGGAGTCAAATATTTTTTAAAATTAGATCTCAAGACAGGATATTGGCAAGTCGAAATAGAGGAAGAAGATAAGGAGAAAACTGAGTCGTTGAACAGGAATCACAGTTTCTAAATACTCTATTATATATAGGTCAAAAGTCACTATCTGCTAGACACATTTCATACACATCTAGCGTCGAAAAACCCTGATGATGTCTCTAGTTAAGACTTTTTATGAGTTTCTAACGATATAGGGACCCTGATTAACCAAATGCATGCATGATATAGTTCATAACCCGGGTGTTCGTAAACAAGTTCAGCTGAATATAGCTAAATGTTTTGGCTATATGGTACCTTGGATGCTGAGAGTAACTCATACCAATGATTCATAATGCACGTGCTGTATATTCACCAATCGGTTGAGGCATTGTCAATCACGTTGGGTGCCATTTGTCGCCCGCTGCCAGTTAGTGTTTTGGTCGGGGGTTGGACGTGACAATAGAAGAGGAACACCTTATATTTGTTGTGATATGTATTGTCTCAAACCAATATATAAATCAACTGAAACATATACATAATACCATAATAAATAAACAGCTACTGAAATAAAAGTACAAGCACTGTATTTGGCAATGCATGAAACATATTGATGGACAAGCAATAACGGGATCGCGATAAATACCTTTTACATGGACAACTGAAATAGGGTCAACAATTCATCGGACCATTGCTAAAATTACAAATATATCAATCGATAAATAAGTACATGTAGTTGTAGATAAAAACTAACGGTACAAGTTTATAATGATTACCTGCTGTTATATATGTATATGTCTACAGAATGTTGGAATATTTGGTAGCACAAAAATATGGTGTTACACTGATGTTTTGTGAAAATGGCGAGTGCGAATGTTTATTTGCTGTGAATGGTCAGTTTATGTCGTGTGATTTAACTGTCCGAGTAGAGGGTCAACAGTACGTGTCCGTTTATGGTCAAGGGGAAGCAAGGACTAATACACTATAATAAAAGCTATTGTTGTAATACTGTTACACTACATTTACGAACCAGAGGTGTTTATTAGATGGAATTTAAGATGATAAACGAAACAATAGACAATATGTATCAGCAATATAGTTTATTTGTTTATTTATTTGTAACCTATGACAACTGGACATTGATGTAAAACGAAAGATTATCCTTGCAGTTGTGCCGTATTCATGCACCAACCTGTCCTTAGATTAAAAAAATCCGCTAGAACCGCAGTTAAATTGCTAGAACAGTGATGGTGTTTAAGATCCGCCGATACAACAAAATATTTCATCTTAGATTTAGACACGACGTATTCGATATAAAATTTATAAGTACTAGTATTCACCAACGTATTGTTTAGATAATGCTATATTTCTGAAAATGAAAGGAACTTGTATAATTTTTCTGATACAGATCTCTACTTAAAAGGGAGTAAAACTATATCTAGGTTAAGTAGACGAAATTCAATCATAAAATACGAGATGTAGATTCTATATGACTGAGTTGAAAAAATCATACACGAGAACATAATACATTACGAAATTCGCAAAATGTCCATACGTTGAAAATAAATGTAGATCTTTATAAGAACCTTATATGACTGCCCGTTTTATACAGGTTTTTCCCATAACCAAGAGACAGCGTGGAATGGAAAACCGAGCACTTACTCAAATAGATAATTTTTCTTGCCTACCGTTAATGAAAATCGCTCATACAATATTCCTGGCAAAGATAAGGCGATCTACAATCTGGATAATATCTTTACCCGCTAGGTAGGGAATAATTAGTCCACTTTGTGATGTGACTATTCTTTTTATTTCATTTCAGTCTGATAGTCCAACTTGTAACGTAATTATCCCTTCGTTTTATTTCAGTCTGGCATTACGTCCAACTCGGCCACATCTCAAAGCCAGCTTAATCATTAGTGATTCCCAGCCGAACATGTAAGACAGTACAAAGTCGTGCTCGATTTGTCAACTAGATGTTATCCAGGCCATGAAAAGAGCTATATCTCTCCGCAAAAAAGTGTCTGTGTTTAAATGTTGTCATTGAATAATAGTTCCATATATTATACAATTTGCCTGCCAGACACGCTGTGCTTTCCAATAACTGCTAGCTATACGACACTGGTACGTATCCCTGAATTACGTGACGTAATATGAATGTGGGGTCATTTACTGCCACAAATAACGACAATATAGTCCAGTGGGTGACTTCCTCCGGGTATTGCAAAATGCTCAGGGCGTAACATAGCTTGTGTTGCACAGAAGTATGCTCAAGGGAAAATTTGATATATATTTTTCATTTCTTCAATAAACAATCACTGTGTTCATAATCATGTCTAGAAAGCCCAAGTACCTCGATATAGCCAATGATTGTGACTCTGTGGACGGACCTTCAGGGGAGGTAACTAGCGTCACGGACTCAGCAAAAATGTATTATTTTAAATGACGTTTACTATCACGTCGACTGCAATTGCGACTTTCCTGTTAAACTATTGTTCTTGTTTATTTTCTCTTTTTACAGTTTATAAAGCAAAACTGCTATTCTTTCACAATACATAAAGAATATTTTCCAACTTCTTCTATCAGAAACGACAAATTATTCACTAGGAAATATTAACAATTACACACCAATAACTCGGCGTTACAGAGACACACAACAACTCGGTGTACAGAAGCACACAGCAACTCATTTACACAATTATGGAATACACTTGATATTGATATTCGCAATTATATTTAGATCAAGAAGAAAAGAAAAGTTTAAAGCGCTAAACATTTTTGTTAGGAAACTGTTTTCCATTCTCGCGCGACTTAGGTGATTTAGGCATGACAAAATCCTCTCGACTCGTATACAACATCAAAGATCAAGCTACTGTGATAATAAATCTTTCGTTTTTCATAAGCGAAAAACACTTATTTAATGAAAAGGTATGTTCGTAAGTTGGAGTAATATATGTGTTGTTCTAAACAGGAAAAATATATTGCGTACGATCACCGTCATGCAATAATACAAAATATCATCACAATACTATTTAATTCAATTTTTAAATCCGGGTTTTATCGATTGATTTTAATTTTTGAGACAAAATTCTTATTTGCTTACTAATAAAATCTGTAAAAAGATCCATTGGAAGCAAAGAATGCAACCAAGCAGAATAAATACAGACTCGGTTTGATTAAGTCTGATGATAGGTAATGGAAAATGCAACACCTCTCACGCCTATGGAATGATATTTAGGTAAATATTACACAATGCCTGCTGACTGTTACAATTTACTCACTGACACTCCCACTGTGCTTACTGGTATAGTAATCATGCATGCTGGCACCTTTAACATGCTTGTTGACAATGATACCACGCTTTTTGACAATGATACTATGCGTGCTTGAAGTTACAACTTCTTTGCTGCTTAGACCCTGATGTCTATATCATAATTTCATTTGGCAAAATGACAGTGCCGTGTACCGTATTGGAATATTTCAACATATTATGGTTATACTGGTTAATCTGTAATGCATCCAAGAAAAAAATTCACGAAGTGATCAACCAGTAAGGAATGTAATCAGGCACTAGGCAAAATAGGAGTAAGCATAATGTCATTTCAAAAGTATATGTCACATTTTGATAACAGGGGGCGCTATGTTCAAGTGGTCGTGTTTTTCCGTACTTTGAATAATTATTTGCCGGAAAGATTATCGAGGATATCCGAATATGTATAGAGATCTAACAATAGTTACTTCCCCTTTTTGCAAATCGCCATTTGTCTTAACTTTATTATCCCCCGCCGATGAAATCGGGAGGGGGGTATTGAAATGTATTGTCAGTCCGACAGTCCGTCCGTCCGTCCGCAGCCATTTCTGAGTAACAAGCAGGTAGAATGTCATGTAACTTGAAATAAACATGAACCAACATACTGCGATGATGCCTGTCAAGTTTTTTTTTGAGATTTGTCAATTTCCCTTAGAGTTATTGCCCTTGATTAATGAAAAATGCCCAAAAATGTCCGTCCGCAGCCATTTCTCAGTAACTATCAGGTAGAATTTCATAAAACTTTACATAAACATACACCAGCACACTGCGATGATGCCCGTCAAATTTTTTGTCGGATTGGTCAATTTTCCTTAGAGTTATTGCCCTTGATTTAATGAAAAATCTACATCTGCAGCCATTTCTCAGTAACAAGCTGGTAGAATTTCATAAAACTTGAAATTAATATGAACCAGCAAACTTCAATGATGCCGTTCATTTTTTTTTTCAATTGGTCAATTTTCCTTAGAGTTATTGCCCTTTAATTGTTTAAAAATCTACATAACAAACCAACCCATTGGTAGAATTTCATTAAACTTCTTTCATTCTTTTCCATGAGCATTTAGTATAAACATGTGAAGTTTTGTACCCACACCTGGTCACCACTTTGCCTTGGTCATACACCCTCCCCCTCTCAACCCCCCCCCCCCCCACAAAAAAAAAAAAAAAAAATCATTCCTCTTTATTTATTTTTTTTTTCAAACCTCCCATGAATATTTATTAGCATGCAGAGTTGTACCATTCCCCCACCTCACTCTCCACTCGGTCTTGCCCACCACCCCGATCATACGTCCCCATCCCCCACCCCGTTTTTTGTTTTCTTTTTTTTTCATTTTTAATTTTCCATCAATATTTATAATCAACAGGTGAAATTTTGCACCCTCACCCGGTCACCCCCCCCCCCCCCCCCCCCCCCCACCTAAAAAAACATTCATTTTCTGTTAAAATGATTTTGACGAAATTATTTGCTTCTTAGTAACATCCTTAACTTTTTGCCAGAAATATTTTTTGCCATTCCTCACCTCAAGCCCTTTCGGCGGGGGATACCAATTCATCGAATTTGCTTATTTATTTTTAATGTTGCGTTTATTTACAAGTGACGTGGTATATAAATGGAAGACTTACAGTTTGAAATTCCTGATATTTCACAAATTAAACTGGCTGTTAAGGACAGAATTTTGCAGATTGCTAATAATGTGTCAAACTGTCATTTTGAACATGTAGAATATGAACTTGAGTCAGTGATGACTGTTTTGACACTTAGCCAAGAGCTAATTAAAATCCGTTATAGGCCGGATATTCCCGTTACCTTTCGTGAAAACTATAAACTTGCGCTCCCTGGTATCAAAATGTGACGTGCAATGTTGCACTTTGCATTATGCTTACTTTCAACTTGCTTAGTGGCTGATTGCATCTTTCATATTGTGTGGGCACATCGTGTATTTTCTTCTGTGAGCATTGTAACTGCAATGTTGCTTATATACAGTCCCGGCATGTTGAAATATTCCAATACGGTACACGGCACTGTCATTTTGCCATATGAAAGTATGATATAGACATCAGGGTCTAAGCAGCAAAGAAGTTGTAACTTCCAGCACGCATGGTATCATTGTCAGCAAGCATGGTATCATTGTCAACAAGCGTGGTATCATTGTCAACAAGCATGTTAAAGGTGCCAGCATGCATGATTACTATACCAGTAAGCACAATGGGAGTGTCAGTGAGTAAATTGTAACAGTCAGCAGGCATTGTGTAATATTTACCTAAATATCATTCCATACACGCCCCTTAGCACCGGCTTAAGCGAAACTCTATTTACACATCGATTGAATGGACTCCGTTATCCCAAAGGACCAGACATTATAACAGCACTGAATATAATAACTTTTTTTTACATTTGGCAATGATCTTAGACTACAAAAAAACAGGGTCTGTACGTAATCTATATTCATGTCCTGGGATAAATATATCTATTTGAAAATAAGGCTGTGTCGCTGTAAGTTACGGACTGACGGACTGGCATTGCTTCTATCAGATTTAAACCTTTCTTGATATTCTAACGCAAGGGAAATATTGAAATATTAGAGTGAAATATATTGGATACTTTCTCACAGGAAAACTTAATTTCACACGGAAATACACTTTGCACTTTCATGCACTACGCAACTCATAAATACATAGCATCTAGTGATCACTCAGTGAAATGTATTTCCATCTTACATCGAAACAAACAGATATCCTCTATTCATTTAGGAGAATTCACAGCAAGACGACATAAAGAGAACGGCAAATACAGAGATTGTTCTGTCATGTTATCTTGTCGACAGGGCAAACCCACAACAAAAAAGGGTGCCAGAACAATATTATTATACACACCGGCACGAGATCTCGAAAAATAAAGACCTATATCCTTTATTTGCGTTTTTTTCTCGTCCAACACGGCAGCACATCAAGACGAAATATATAGAATGTGTCGTTCTGTTGAGTTGGCTTGACGATGACACGGTAATACGACAGCTCGACAAAAGCAAACAACACCAGAATGGCACTTTTATTCACCCCCCCCCCCCCAACTCCCCCAAACCTCCAAACCCCCCGCAAAAAAACAATAGACAAAAATATCCATCAAGTTACCTATATACTTTTATATTATTATTTCTGTTAACCTGTTATTTTGTCTTGTTTCCACTTCTGCGCTTAAGCTACAATACAATTGTTTTTGTATTTGTCATGTAGCACTTTGTCATGAATTTTAAGAATATTTTCTATGGCAATTTGCTATGGCTGATCTTTGCCATGGACTTGCCATGGCAATATTTTGACATGGCCCTGCCATGGAAAAACTTTGCCATGGCAAAATTACCATGTCAGTTCTTTGCCATGGCAAAATTTAAAAAAATGAGATAAAGTTATAAACAATTTTGACTCTCCCTGTACATATGTCCAGAAATAAACAAAACATATTTTTCAGAAAATTAGGGAAAATATTGCCATGGCAAATGATAAAATTTCTTGCCATGGCATGGCAAAAGAACGATTTGCCATGGCAATGGCAAATGCAACCTTTCCATACAGATTTACAAAACACGGTACTGAAATGAAAACAAAATCATACTAATTTTGAAGCAGGTTAGTAAATGCAACAATTTAAAACATTTTTCATTTTTGTGAAGCGCGTATAAATATAGGCTGAAATTGCCAAATACCGGCGTGGCAAAAAGAAACTGGCGGCTATTTCTATATATGTTGATAGTTCATAATTCTATTGTCAAATCATTTTTATTAGTATATATAAAATGTTTAGAAAATAAATGGAGACAACTCCGCTAAAACATCATTATAGACTTAGGTGAATATGTGACTATTATCTCTAGCAAACCTTGCACTTTTCTACATCTGTGCATGGAAAAGGCATGCATGATTAATACAATGGTCAGTACTAAGAATAGAAAAGTATGTAAAGATCAAATAAAAAAAATGCCCCTGGGGAAAGTGTGCATTTTTGTAGTGAAACTTGTCGACAGACGAATTTTTTACGCAAGATTAAACCCCGACGAATTTCATCAGGTAAAATAAGTTTAGGAAGCTACTGCTGGAAAGGGATTCTCTGCTCTCTCTCTCTCTTTCTCTCTCTCACTCTCTCTCTCTCTCTCTCTCTCTCTCTCGCTCTCTCTCTCTCTATATATATATAACGAGAAGTATATATATCTATATATACGTCAAAGTATGGGAAAATATCAAGAATTTTGAGAAAATCAAAGGAAATAATGTCAGTACTATTAGATGCATGACTGTACTATCTTGTATAGCAGGAGACATAGATATATTTCTTTTCCGTTGCATTGCTATGATATGGATAGCAACCAGGATTGACTAACGGTGTTAATTCAACAATTTCACTATATAAACAGATTGTCCCCCTTGGGCAAAGTTGGTTTAGGGTTAATCTGTAGAGAAGATAATGATAATAGTTATCATATTAAGCAAAGGCCATATTACTCGCTATATTCTACTGTTTACAGCCAAATGTAGACCCATCGCCTCGCAATATTTTAAGATCGACACTTTATTTGATCAAACTGAAAATACCGTCCATTTGATAAAAATCTTTCAGTAAAAAAACACATACGATTATTGTATTTATCATTTGAAATTAAAATAGGTGTTTTAAGCACCTGTAAAAGTAGAAATTAAATAACATCGAAGGATTAAAATGTAAATCTACAAGAATAACGCCAATTATTGCTTCTATCACTCTTACTGTGAATAGACAAATTTTATTAGAAAAGGTATTTAAATGCTTGTTATATGTTACCAATAAAAAATATGAATTTAATAAGTAAATAGTAGATTTGTTGTTTTAGTACGATTAGTACTTGTAATATCACTTACTTATTATGGCTATGCTGCATAAAGTTTCCACGTTCTAGTTCATTGCAATGTAACATAACACATGTAAAGGAATATACAGGATATCACAAATGCGTTATGGGTTAATAAATCTTTAGTAAGTAAAGAATCTGAGAACTTGAAAAATTGTCTACACCTTATTACAAAACAACATTTCAAATCACAGTAACGGGATATCTTTAATGTTGCTTAACTAAGGTGTAACAGATAGACCGCAATATAGGGTCCTTGTGTGGCATTATCACGTCAACGTTTTCGGTTACCTTAACGTCAGATGCAGAAGTAACGTAAAATTTAACTCATTCTTGCACAGTTGGAAGTTCTTGTGAATTTACTTGGCTTTAAATACTGTCATGGCTTTAATGAGTCTCTAAATTATCCGAACCAAGTAAACTGCAAACATAAGTTCCATGTGTATGTCGTAGTCTGGGTTCTTACGCTCTGGGTTGGATGGGTATATATATGGGTTATCTGCCTGTAAAGGCACGCAAAACACCCTTAGAATTGTCATAGACAAGAAAAAAGAAAAAATATAACGTGAACCACAATATTCTCTATTTACTGAAGCGCGCATGCGTGACATTGGAGTGCAATTTGAAAATGAAAATGACAGATGAATGAATGAATTGGAAATGTATAGGTATATTGGAAGTATTGGATGTTAGACAATTGACATAGATAACAAAGAGTGACAATACTAAAATTATACAATAGACAGTAAAAATAAAGTTGTTATCTGTCCCTGCCACATACAGTAGTCACGATACATTTAGCATAGAAACATGCCATTTATACTCTAATTTATGATGAAAATATAATAAATATACATATTACGAAATGCCCCACGGAACAATTCCTTCTTTGATTAGATGAGGGGTCATTTAATTTTTGACTTTAGTTCCGCCCTTAGTCTGGAGTGTCTGTCTGGTATGCCCACAGTTTAGATTAGCATACATATACTGGATCAATATGCTAGTTTTTCTACACAGATATGTGTATCTAAATGCTATTCTGTACATGATAATACTTCAACAGCTATGACAAATCGTCCTTCTTGTGTGCCCCCGCCCCCTGTGAACCCCCTCTCCCTGTGAACCCCCATATTAAAATTACCTTTGTCTGTCCGTCCCGTCCGTCCGAAATTGTGTTGTGCATACCTCAAAAAGTATTTGAACCAGAGTCATCAAACCTAACAGGATTGATATTCAGCACAGGTTTTGATTTGGATTTCAAACAACCAGACCAGAGTAATAGCCCTTAACACTGAAAAAATTGCATAAAAAGGGTCTAAGATTGTGTCTCATGAATCATAACATTGACCCATTATTATGAAAGAACGTTACAGGAATAGTATCAAACATGTGAAGTTGTAAACCTGGGGTTTTGTGAACTTGTGCACCTGATTTTTTATTATTTCACTATGCAGGACAAAATTTATGTGGCCCTTGACTTAGGAAAAAAGTATAAGTTTTTGTCCCATGTATCTCGTAATTGACCTAGAGTAAAATATTAAATGATTGTTATATAGCATGTGAACTTGTGCCCATGGGGTTTACTTTGCAATTTTACTCAGCTAGGACGAAGTTGTGGTCCTAACTTTGTGAAAAATGCACATAAAGTGCTTAGACGTCTGTGTTGCAAATATTGAAAAGAACTCACCTGGAGTCATGAAACCACAGTGACAGGAGTCTAGAGACACAAATCATGTTTACTTCATAGTATGAAAAGACTTGCAATAATCAATCGTTTCGTCGGTAATGCGTAGGTATCGATATACAATGTTTGACGAAACAATACAATGATTCACTTTGCTTTTTGTACAACTATGGTAAAATTATGCTCTCAAAATTTCGATTTGAAGTTTAAGAAAACTTGTAGTGAGTTGGCTATGTAGCTACAATTGTATTTCATTATAGTATAGAAAGTATACAATGTTCAAACAGTTTTATATATTTCATTTAATTTGTTTGTATACTGCTTTAACATATTGTGTTATCTATAGAGGTGTATACAACTGTGATCTAAGTGGGTCAAGCAAAAACAGCGTGATGGAAGAAAAGATACGACGGTTGTCAAATTTTGGATTTTCTGAATCGGAACGACATGAAAATGTCAGCCAAACAAATGAGGTACGTAATTGTATTAAAATATCCTTATTATTTTACAGTCCGTTACGAAAAGACGGACGTATACTATGATGGCACTTGAGTCTGTCTTTCCGTCCGTCTGTCTGTCAGTAATATTTCTTGTCCGGATCATCACTCAATAACCACTCAGCGTATCAACTTTGAGCATGGCGATCAGAAGATGTACAGAACATATGCCACAGGCCGGTCGAGGTCACTTTGTAATTTATGTTTCATGTCTGGAATATTACTTAATTACTTAGGTATTGTCTGGAACATTACGGTAGGTGGCAAAGAGACGATGTGCAAAGTTCATGGATATATTCAAATTTGTATGTCAGATTTTATGTCCAGAGCATAACATGATAACCATAAAAGGTATTGACTTCAAACTTGGAGTATATGTGGATGGTTATTAGATGATTTGAGGAGTGCAACATCCACATTATTCTTCTCCAATCTCCCCCTCCCCTCACCCGAAAAAAAACACTTTCATATTTTTGTTTTAGTATTCCAGCATATGAACTAGGTTGGTAGGGCAAAGTTCAATTTTACAGGAAGGTCATATCTGTCCTTCATATTTGTTTGACAAGAGAATAACTTTTCAAAATATTGACTTGGCATAAAGGTGTGTAGCAATAAGGTGATGTGCAGAGCGCATGAACTTGGTCAGTAGGTAAAAGGCCAATGCCATAAATTGAGTTAAAGCATGTCCTTTGTATTTTGTGTCAGGAGCACAACTTCAAAACTATTTAAAAGTGGATAATCAGATTTTGGCTAAGTAACGGATTTGTTTTAAACTTTAACATCTGATCATTTACACTCATTTATGTTCAGTTAGCGCTTAATACAAGTTAGGTTTTCACTGGAGATATTTTCAATAACTGGTTTTCCTATTGCAGTTGCCCAACCAAGATCGAGTTATTTTATCATAAGTATAAATGTGATAAACATACTTTACCTAAGAAAATATATAACTAACCGATATATTGTATTATATTCGTAAAATAATTGCATTAACAATTACATATATAGATTGAATTCATTAGAAATGCAAGTTTGAAAAATTATTATTACCTCCCTTTGCCTATCTTGGTTGCGCAACCAAGACAGAATGGAAAAAAATGAAATTCAGAAGCTACATGCACCCACCTTTTGATTCAGATTGTTAAATATTTGGTATATCTATCCAATGCGAATGTAAAACTCGGAATTATATGGAAATAAAAAGAAATACCAAGCATTTTAAATATTTTCATATTAAAGGGGAGGTATTACAATTTTTTATGAAAATCAATAAAGTATACATTTCTAACAGGGATCTAACTCTAAGTAATGGGTATTTTTGTTTCTTAAATAAATCTCTAACAGAATATACAAAAAGTAAAAAAATGTCACTAAATTTTGCTTAGATGTGATTGACCACCTTTAAGGTATGACCTTAAACTAAGAATAAAGATGGGCGGTGATAAAGTGACTTTTTGTGTGCAATCATCAACATTATTGACCCCTCCCCGCAACCCACATATACATTTACTCTCTGTTTATTGTACATTAGTATTCCATCACCACTGCCGCAAAATTCCCCATCCACTGCCACGTAACAGCTCCCTCCAACACACACACTTAAAAATCTTCAATTTTTATTTTCTCATCCATTGATAAAAACATAGGGCATATCTTGTCCTGTTTTGCGGAGTTCTTGTTACATGACATCACAAAATTTGAAAAGATCAAATCCATATATACAGGTATACAACCATGCATATACTTAAATCTGACAATTATCAGGTTGCTTAATATTAATTGTTCACATATTATGATTTTTATTAGCGTTTTGATTTAACATTCACATATTTACATTCGCCCTATTCTTTTCCATTAAAATTTTGACGTTCATTTTGTATGAACAGCAAAATGAAATACGACAAAGTTACGACAAACACTGCTTAGTGATAAAGGACCGCTGTTTTGTCGACGTCCGCGTATAGTCAGGGAGAACGTTCCTCATATAACGTCGGAGTTAAAAAATCTTCAATTTTTATTTTCTCATCCATTGATAAAAAACATAGGGCATATCTTGTCCTGTTTTGCGGAGTTCTTGTTAATTGGTCATTTCACAGTGCGGCACTTTGCTGAAAAAAATATATATTTATGCGAATGACATATTAGCAGCAGCAAAACAAAGGTTACTTTTAAATTGCAATAGTACTCTGTTTTTAGTTAAAATACAAACATGACAGTGGACGCCTTTCAAGCCATACATTGATTTGTGTAAAAAAATAATCATTGTCAATAAGCTTTCTCTGCACTGGTTTGGTCTTATCAGAGTTTCTGCGAAAGCTTATTATCGTTTGAAACGTAATTACAATGAATCTAAATCTTCGATAAAGTTACAGGGTGCAATAGATAAAGAGAATTACTTACATGACATCACAAAATGTAGCAAAATTTGAAAAGATCAAATCCGTATATACAGGTATACAACCATGCATATACATAAATCTGACAATTATCAGGTTGCTTAATATTAATTGTTCACATGTTATGATTTTTATTAGCGTTTTGATTTAACATTCACATATTTACATTCGCCCTATTCTTTTCCATTAAAATGTTGACGTTCATTTTGTATGAACAGCAAAATGAAATACGACAAAGTTACGACAAACACTGCTTAGTGATAAAGGACCGCTGTTTTGTCGACGTCCGCGTATAGTCAGGGAGAACGTTCCTCATATAACGTCGGAGTTAAAAAATCTTCAATTTTTATTTTCTCATCCATTGATAAAAAACATAGGGCATATCTTGTCCTGTTTTGCGGAGTTCTTGTTAATTGGTCATTTCACAGTGCGGCACTTTGCTGAAAAAAATATATATTTATGCTAATGACATATTAGCAGCAGCAAAACAAAGGTTACTTTTAAATTGCAATAGTACTCTGTTTTAGTTAAAATACAAACATGACAGTGGACGCCTTTCAAGCCATACATTGATTTGTGTAAAAAAATAATCATTGTCAATAAGCTTTCTCTGCACTGGTTTGGTCTTATCAGAGTTTCTGCGAAAGCTTATTATCGTTTGAAACGTAATTACAATGAATCTAAATCTTCGATAAAGTTACAGGGTGCAATAGATAAAGAGAATTACTTACATGACATCACAAAATGTAGCAAAATTTGAAAAGATCAAATCCGTATATACAGGTATACAACCATGCATATACATAAATCTGACAATTATCAGGTTGCTTAATATTAATTGTTCACATGTTATGATTTTTATTAGCGTTTTGATTTAACATTCACATATTTACATTCGCCCTATTCTTTTCCATTAAAATTTTGACGTTCATTTTGTATGAACAGCAAAATGAAATACGCCAAAGTTACGACAACGCTGCTTAGTGATAAAGGACCACTGTTTTGTCGACGTCCGCGTATAGTCAGGGAGAACGTTCCTCATATAACGTCGGAGTTATTCGATCTGATGAACAGAACGGCCGGAAAGGTGATTTAATGTTAAATGCAACAAAATATATGCAATTTATAATATAACTTTATTTACAGATTGAAAAGAAATATAATGTAAATATAAGAAATGATTTTTTTCGAGGTTCATGCGAAATGTACGACAGAATATGATCGGCAAGTTAGACATAAATCGTTAGCGCGATTCATGGATTTACCGCTCCTATTCTGTCGATCATTTAGCATGAACTCCTAAAAAATTAATTCATTTCTTAACTGAAAGAATCATCAACCCGATGAATATAATCCAATTGTCCATGCGCAGAAGACGTGTTCTTCGATCCACATAGAGCGAACACCTTGTAACTCAATAATATTTACATTCTTATAGACCTAATGGCTTGTATAGAAAACATTTAGTCATGTTTATTATATATTCTTCGAATTGCAAATATAACATAAATATTTCTAGATTTTCTTACATTATGTAACTGGTTATTATTATAATTGGATGATTTTCTAAGTATTTAAGGACGTGTTTGTTGAACATTAAATCTCAAGTGAACGCTGCAGACAATCATCTGACTTTTTTAGTAAACATAATGTCTATTGCATACAATGGTATACATTCCTGTATCGATGCCTTCTGTTCTCTTAATCAACTCGTTGTTCTCAAGTTTATTGACAATGTCAATAAAAATTGACATCTGGAGTAGAATCCCGTATGCACATTATGGTAAAAAGGGGCTTGGTATGTAAAACACAAAATGGACTTTAAGACTTGTAGATTAATAAGTATCCATTTACGCGTGTAGTCACTGACATTCCCGAACGCAAGAGAAACATTATCTAGGGCCTAACGAAATGGACTAAAGATAATAGGTAACATTAGAGTACATTTTCGGAAGCACAGAGCACCACAAACACAGCCTCAGAGCCAAAACACGGATATCAAGGCAGCTCATTCACAGTGGGCCCTGAATATTTCCTTCATTCAAGGAGTCTCCCAAATGCTCCGTCAGACAAAAAAAAAGCATATTAAAGATTTGTGTCCAGTTTTAAACAGTTTAAACAACCAACATTTGCTTAGTTTTTTTTATTCTTATCCTATTTATAAATATGATCAAATAGCGGAATGATTACCAACAAAACACAAACAAAAAACAAAAAAACATTCACTCATCAGTACATCAAGCAATTACGTACTTTACAGAGGTGAAACTTCTATGTGAGGAATTTATTTATTAGGGTTTGACAAATAAACTACAAGCTGGAAAATAAAAGAAAAATTAGAAATAACGGAAATCTTTTTCATGGGATGTTCAAATCTTTTCCAAGTTCTTATAATTAGAAGCACTTATAACATTTTTGTTTGTGCATAATGACCATGTAATTATTAAACCGTTCACATCTGTGACAGTTTAAACAGTGTACAATATCTTGTAATATTCCTGTTCATTTACCTCTTTACAATTTTTACATAGAAAGTTTCATACAGAATGTACTTAACATAGTAGATGCCTGGCTGTCTTGGCTACAAGTATATTCTGCCATCATGAAAATTGACAAATACACAGAAAAGATATTAAAAGTATTTGACAGCAGACAGTCGAATCGAAATGTCAACACTGCCATTTTTCGCTGCAAAGTTGTATCTTCGATACGTCAACAAACGATTTATGATGCAAAGAATAATTAAAATGCTTTTTAAATGCATAACTGATGCATTTTAGCTAGTCAAAATTTCTCACCTGCTTGTCACGGTGTATATTTTATAACATAAAGGTTCCTACCTCAAGTTAAATCCATATATTCAACATTATTTCCTGAACATAGCTGAATCATTCAAAATATATGGTCCTTTAATACTGACTCGCAAATATATCAAAGTCTGTGGCCCAAATCAGACGAAATATGTGGTCATTTTCTACTGTTATTTAAATTATTCGGTCCGAATCAGCCAAAATATTTGGGTCGAATCAGCCATGGTCCGAATCAGCCTGCTTCCCAAACGGGCGGTCTGTCCATTCTGTTTTGCCTCAAATTACAAATAAATTTATAATTAAAATTCACACTTACCATAACAATTAATAAATCCGCCATGCACTTTAAATATTCGCGTATATTCAGAGCAATAACTGCATGTTTTCTCTGACCCAGTTTCACACATGTATACACCGTTAATGGCGTGTTGATTTCAAAGGGGAACAATTCGCTAATTCACTTATTATTTGCGATATTTCACTGCTAGTGCGATTACTAAATGTTGAAACGTTTAAACTTAAAAA
This sequence comes from Mercenaria mercenaria, assembly GCF_021730395.1. NCBI lineage: Eukaryota > Metazoa > Mollusca > Bivalvia > Venerida > Veneridae > Mercenaria > Mercenaria mercenaria. Next base: position 57,071 of record NW_026463590.1, read on the forward strand.
TTTTCGTCCGATATTATTGATTGTAACACTGATGGCTGTTGCTTGAAAAACAAATTAATGAAAACAAATATCTAATTAAGTGACGTCAACTTCAATGTCATTTTACTGAAATCGAGGCTTGTGTCATTTGGGATAAAAATGTGCCTCGGAGACGGACGTATTTTTTTGTTTTTGAATATGGCGGCATTGCTCACCAGCGATGATTTTTGCACTTTTTGTTGGTTTTTAATGTACAAAGTAGTGGTTAAAATATTAAGATGGGTAAAGGATGCCGCCAAGGCGAAAATCATAAATAAAGTCTCAAATTTCATAGAAAATTCACATTTTTTTGAAAAGTGGGTCATGTTTGGAGTAATATATAAACACAGCAACACATTATGTTTTCAAAGTTCTTTACTTATAAATAAAGCATGGTGCTTACTTGTTACGAACAGCATATGTATCAATTTAGAATAAGTATTGTATAATATGGCTAAATTCGGTGCCATTTTCATATATTAGTGAACCAAGCCCTTTTGAATTCGTACCTCTACTATTGCATCTATTTCCCTTTTCATGGTTGTTTCTACTCGTTTTCCATAAGTACAATACTATGTTTTTGATATTTCAAATAATATCAGCAACGATTTCCCACATAATGTTTGGATTTTCAGTCATACTAGTTGCTACAACTTCTTTAATGCTATGTCTTCTTCCGTTAGACACACTTTTCGAGAGCTTTTGTTACATTTAAAATGCGTATGACATTTTCGTGATTTAAAAGGTCCTTTAGTCTTACAAAAAACACTGATTATCAAATGTTCTTCCATATTTTGGTTTATTTGTTTTTATCATCGTGAATGCATCATTGTTATCTTCATTTGCCATTGTTTAAAATTGATTGTTCTTTACAGCTTTCTCTTATTTATTCTAATATTATAGTATCAATAACATAAACGGTATTTTTGTTGAGTTTTAATACACTAAATTAATACCACTACAAGAAACGCGATATTAACAAAATGTGCACGCACAACGAATAAAAAACTTCATTTTATAAAATTAAATACTTATTTGTGTAACAATCAAACATGAATTGTAACAACCACAAGACAAAAGTAAACATCCCCAGTGAAATATGTTCACAAAATGCACAACGTTTCTGAATATATATCAGTCTTTCCTGTGAGGGTGAATTTTGTGCCCTTAGTGGCTGCTTTTTATGTTAGTATGTATGTAAAGCGCATCTGAACGTGTTCATTATGAAAAGGTCGCTATAAAATTCTTGTATAATATATAATTATATTCTTTGCAAACATAATCTATACAATACATCTTTCCATATACACAGAGAGACCCCATACAAATCACTCCTGTGGAATAAAATTGACCAACGTGTTGTGGAAAAAAATCTAAGTAGACTCTATACATTATTGTTATTATTTTATTATTACACCAGATTTATTATTATACCAGATTTATATAGCGCCCTTTTCATGATCAATTTCACGTTCAAAGGCGATTTACATAGTTCAAATGCAGCCACACAGGGCGCATAATTCATCCTCTACTAGTACAGACACAGAGCGATCTGACCAGAGGGACAGAGTGAGACAAAGCCCCCACGACAGAGAAATCAGAAATCAGATACAGGCTAGCCGGCTAACTTAGCCTAGCTCGTTGCGAATAGATAGCCTGGTTCTTTAACGTGCCCAGTATATAGCACTGATACACGCTAGGATTGCCTGGGTTCCTGACCAGCACACCTCTAGTTGGGTGGGAAACACTGAAAAGCGTTTTTGAAAATTCCCGAGTAGCTGCCGGGGATCGAACCCGCGACCTCAGGATTGGAAGGCCAGTGTACATAAAACAATTAACTAAATGAAAAAATATTCAGCTGTAAAATCCATGTTAGGAGAACAATTACTAGTAAGCCCGAACATTTCTGTGAAGATTTATTTAAATCAAGGTAGATGTATAGAAGTCTTGACAAATGTTATACGAAAAAAAATATTAAAGTGGCCATAACTCCGCAAAGCATCCAAGCAGAACATCAATCAATATTGGCAACTTTACTTCATACCATTCTCTTGTGAGAGGTTTCATTGAAAAATAATCATAATTAAAAAAATGCAACATGATAATCTTGACTTGCCATACCTGAATAAAAGATTTTGTGTAAAACAATGAAAATTTACATACAATAATATTTGTGCAGAATTATATTTCTAATCATTTGAGGTAGCTATCCAGCCGGCTGACGGAAGGTCGGTGGTTCTATCCAGTGCCCGCTCGTTATGAAATAATGCACGGAGGGGCACCTGGGGTCTTCCTCCACCACCAAAGCTGGAAAGTCGCCATATGATCTATAATTGTGTCGGTGCGACGTTAAACCCAACAACAATCAATATTTCTAATAGTATTTCAAATCCCAAAAGGAAGTGACAATTTGTATTTCATACTTAAAATGGTAGCTGAGATAGACCGCCATAACATGAAATGGCACCTTACTAAAACAAATGGCCGAATTGGCCCAAGTTCGTTCATCTTTGTAACAAGTTTTGTAAAGACCAATCATGCAGTTCATAAGAAGAAGTCATTTAAATCTTCCTATAGGTAGCCAAGAAGAAAATCATTTGAAAATATTTGAGGCAGCACTATACAATGGCGCTTCAGTCCAAGTTTGGTGAAGATCCATCGAATGGTTTGTGAGAAGAAGTCATTTAAATGATTATTTTCTATTTTAGCTCTTTTAGCACCTAAAAGGAATCATGCGGAACCAGTTTAACAAAATCCAGAGAGGAACTTAAAAGGATGCTACACACCAAGATTGGTGAAGATCCATCATGCTGTTCATGAGAAGAAGCTTTTTAAAGATTTTCCTATTTTAAGCACTAACAGCCCGTAACAGGGACCAAGCGAAACAGCTTTAACAAACTTGAATGAGGTCCATGCCAGGATGCTACAGGCTAATTTGGTGTAATTCTGACCAATAGTTTCAGAGGAGAAGATGTTTAACGTTGATACAGGACCATCGACCTACACTACCAGCTCACCCTGAACAAAGTTCAGGTGAACTAAAAGAAACCCAATCAGTATCTAGTTCTTTAATTATAACTAAAGCCCCGAAAAGCTTAGTGAAATCAATTCATAAAATTTATTACCTTTTATAGTATTGCTCTAATAATGTATGTCTAAAAATTTAGTTATTCACAAATTATTAAGATCGACTGCGTTTCAGAACATAAAATACCAAGACAAAATACCCAGTATTTTTAATAAACACCAAACTGAAGTGTGAATAGTGCCAACTTTTATATATTAGTAAACAAAAACAACCTCTTACTTTCACAGTTTTGTGGCATAACAAAGTAGTATTTTCTAGCAAATATCAGCAATAAAGAGTTACACCCTTCATTTTACAAGTTCTTATCATTTTCATTGTGATTTAATTTGACAAATGAAATCTGTATTGGAACATTAATAACAATCTTTTGATGCTGATGAATGGTGCTAAAAATTATTCAGAAGTTAGTGTTTAAATTTTCATTTTTTGTTGTCCACACTTGGTAACAGTCAATCAACCAATAAATTTCCCTTATTTCTATGTTACTTCTTTGTAAATTTCAAACATCACTTTTTGTGAGGTCTTCCATCACACACTGCTTTCTTGATAACAGGACCAAGGTTGTGTTTTTCTACTTCTGTCCACTCCCTTTTGCGAGCTGAAAGTATCATTTTTATTACAGTATTAAGCGATTTGGTTGTGAAATCCTCAATCTAGAATAAATGGTTGTCGAGATGACAGTAAAGTAATCGAACAGAGATATTTGTCAGTTTGGGGATGTGAGTAAAACAAAATATTTGAAACAAGATGCTTAAGTCACTGACCTGAGGACGATTCCGAACATTTAACCGTGCCTCTAACCAAGTTTTGTGAAGATGTTCAATAAAATTGTTTTACATTATTTTAATATTTTTAAAACCAAGCAGTTCATAAATAGAAGGCGTTTAAAGGCTTCTCTTTTTTTTGCAATTTTAAGCTCTTGTGACCCTTAAAACGGCCAAGTAAAACCATCTGCATACTTTGTAAAGACGACCATAAAATGATACTACATATAAAGTTTAGGAGATATCCATAATTTAAGTTGTTCTGAAGGAGAAGTTTTTAAAAATATTTTTATTTCATTTAAGTTGTAGGGCCCCTTAAAGGGGCCAAGTTGAAGCATTTGAAAAACAAGAGATTTCAGACAAATATGCTACAGTTCTGTCAAATGGTTCATAGAAATCGGGTAAAGGTTTTCCTATTTTTAGCTCTGGTGGCCCCTAAAAGAGACCAAGCAAGCATTTGAAGAAAAATTGAGAAAAGACAAAGGTTGCTACAGACCAAGTTAAATGACGATCAATCAAGTGGTTCATAAGGAACAACAAATGTATTTTCGTTTTTTAGCTCTGGACGCTAGAAAAGGAACCAAACAAAACTATCTGAGCAAATATGAGAGAGGACCATACAAGGCTGCTTCAGACCAAGTTGAATTAAGATCCATAAAATTGTGCATGTGAATAATCGTTTAGGTTGTTCTATTTTTAGCTCTGGATACCCTGAAATAGGCCAAACTGCACTATTTGAACAGACTTCAGAGAGGACCATGCTAAATCAGAAGGAAAACCCCCGTAGACATTTGACCTACAAGTGTGACCTTGACCTTTGAGCTAGGGGTCCAAATTTAGTAAATGATATTTTGTGTTATCGTGGGAAACATTTGTTTTAAGTAATATTAAAATCCATTGATGAATGACAGAGTTATGAACCGGACACTAGATTTCGGACTGGTGGAGAGACAGACGGAAAAGTGCAGTTCTATAGTCCCCTAATCTGGTTTTCAACAAGTAATGGACTAAAAATGTATCATTAAAACATTTTTAAAGGAGGCTTAAGCAGGTAACAGTCATTTCCGATTAAACTAAACAAGCAATGTATCTGTTTAGGTGTAGATGTTTTTGAAAATCGTCACCAAATTTGTTTGAACAACTTTCAGTACTCTTCCTTTCTCAATGTTCTATCACTATCATCTTAACTTGTGTAATCTGTATACATAGAATAGTATGTAAAATAATCCAGGAAATAGTAATGTAAAATTTCATACAAGAAGCCTTTTCTGCCTTAAAAAGCACATAAATGCAATTAAATTTCTGTCTTTTTCTAAATTGTTGATAAAAAGGTCTACATTTTGTAACAATAACCTTGACACAAGCTTTCCAAAAAAAAAAAAAGATAAAAAAAATAAAAAAATAAAAAACCTATTTACCACGTTTGGTCTGCTTACCTCATTCATAACTTGAGTTTTCATGAGAAAACCACTATTCTATTTTCACAAACAATTAGTGGCTCAAAATTAATCAAACAAAACTTGCTTTATGGTACTGACCTTTCAAAGGCGTTCCAGACTATGTTTTACTTTGCTGTGTCTGTTTTATGTAATCACTGTAATTATGTGAGAATGTAACTTGTTTACAAGACATAAATTGTAAACAGTGTTCCATGATTTTGTGTCGGAGCAGCTGCGTTCTTGGAATGAGGCTATGTCCCTTGTTTGTCAAGAAATATATTAATTATTGTTATGACGTGACGTTTTAAGCAACAAAACATTGTTGTAATTGCATGTATACGAATCATTATATTTGATACACACGTGTGTCCTTTAAATAATACGTGTTTTAGTCATTCCCTATACTTCTTCCTCTGTACGCGAAAAAGGGCTTAAATCTTTGTCTGTTTGTATCATATTCGGACATTCTGTCTATAATTCTAGCGGCATATATGTTAATATATATGAATGGATTTACTTTGAAATGACAATATATTATCTTAGAGTGAATTATGATTATATTCCAGTCATTTTTGGAACCATTTCCTAATTTCATCATACAGTATGGTCCTCCACGAACAGCGACAACGCTCCAGTTTCAAGTATTGTGTTTGATGATGGCTCTGCAGCATGAAGATGAAATAACCTCAGTTGCGTGTAACAGGAACTTATCCTACAAATACAATGTCATTAAAACGCACACTATTGGAAAGTATCTTATGAGAATACCATCTAATTCGTGGATTTTTATGACTTCCGGTGCACACAAAAGAAACATTTTACATGGAATTCGAAATATAAAAGACAAACAAATTAGGATTGTTTATGTTGCTGATATTGATTTAGTTTCTAAACGGGGTCATTTTATTGCATATGAATACCAACGTTTCTTTGGTGTGTCAAATGACAAAATGAAGATTATTGTTGAGTATCTGCGTTACTGGGATATACTTCGGTTATGCTGTGGAAAACAGATGTCCGCTGATTGGCGAAATCACTTATCACCAGAACCAAATTACGAATGGCACCATGATCCTCATAGCCCAACGTATCCTGCATGCGAAATGTACAATATAAGTCAAGTTGAACAACTATTTATAAACACATACGCCTTTCAAAAGTTTGCCCATATTGATTCACTGGTTCATGTCATTGGAAGACCGTCAAATGTTGACGATAAACTTAACGGGCAATATTGCGTGCGTTGTAACATTGACATTTCTCAAAAGCGTATGTAAAGTTACCATTCACGATATATAAATGGTTTTTACCATTTGATATCTAGTCTAATTGTTAACACATTTATTTAACGTTGCATACAGAAGGAAATTTTGGTCCGAACCATTACAACGCATTACAAAACAAGGCTTAAACGTTGATCATAATTTTGTGTAGCACTTTCGAGAGTTCCTAAATGTTTGTTGTAGCAAAATATTACATTTCTGTTTCGCATAATAACAAAACGACTGTCATATCCTTCCTTGAGAGATATTTCAAATATATAAATCGACAAACCGAATCAACTGATTTTCAACGAATGCTTTATGAATCAAGCAATTACAGGCGTTTGAAACTAGTCAATATAATGCCGTCACGGTCCCATATTGGGCGCCAAATGTCATAGGAAATCATGAAAAAAAGCGTGCAGCCACACAGGAACTCTACCCGGGGCCTCGAAATACCGTTCCGATGCTCCATCGACTAAGTTACCCGGCCACCTACACATTTTCATCCGACTTAATATTCAAGTCCTTTACCGTGACATAGACATAGAACATCGTTAGGACGTATGTTTTAACACTTGTTGCTAATATACCTTACGTTAAATATGAGGTTTTTCATTCTTATAGTGCAACGAAGGTGACATTGTTGCAGTCTTTTATCTCGTAAGTCCACAATTAATTGTTCTCTCAATTGTACTTAGAACATTAAATGTTATTAGTAATCCTGGTATTGACTGAAAAAAATCGCATATTTTTAATTTGCTAACCTCAAATGCACCTAATTACCTCATTGTTATATTCAATATGCTTGTTATACAGGACTGTTTTCTGCGAACATTCCTATGAAAAAATCGAGGATGCAATAAATGTACTACCTTCTATACAGATTCTACCAAAAGTTTAGAAATCGGATCACAATTTTGAAAATGAAACAATTCAGCAAGCCGAACGAGTAAATTTTGACAAATATGCCATGGCTGGTTGCAAAATTAAAGCTAGACACATCTCAGAAATCAAACTGATAAACAATTACTAATGGTGTCAGATAAAATGGTAATATTAAAGGTAAATTTATCATTTGCAGACTTTCATTAAACGTCTGATTGATGCTACCTTGTCTCACTTGTTTATCATTCCCTTAGACAAACTGACGCAGAAGCTGATAAGATTAGGTTGTATTCGTACTGATTTCAAAATTATACTCACGCTCCACATACTGTATCTATGTTTTTTATTGTGAGAGGCATTCGCTAAGAAATTCTTTACTGAATGAGGTTATTGATTTTATCGATATTCTTAGCATTTTTCAAGGTAGGCGTGTTATCGAATCTATTCCGAAATGAAAAACGTCTGAAACCCCTGTTATTTGTTTTGGATATAACCATCTATAAGAAATGTTATCATAAATTATGTTCGTATTATTTCCGACTTGGATATGCGGAGACTTGCCATGTTATCTCCAGACAATGAGATATGATTGAGATTAAAATAATTCGAACTTTTTTTCCAAGGGTCTTAGAACATATTGCCTTAAATATTTACTTAAATGCATGTCATGATCAGTATGCAGAATCTATTGAAGCTTTTTGTGTCTATCTAAAGAAGGTAATTAAGGAAATAAATAGAACATGTGTTTTAGTCCCTTTGGATAGAGTTGCTAATAATATGATTATACTATAATGCATTCATTATCTTAATATTTTAAAGAACAGTGAATTATATGAAGTCTAAATATATTTTTGAATAAGAAAACGGGTGTATTTAAAAAAATTGTGATATTATGCATATATTTTGTGTACGCCTTCAAAACAAAAGAAAAACACACCTAATCTGTACCTGTTGCTTTCTCACACGGTATGTGTTCATTTGTTCCCCATCAACAAGGCCAATAATGAGCCATTCCTGCACTACCCACGTTCAAAGACGAGTCATGCATTCATGATTCACTTTCAGTGGGGAGCCATGTCTGTTTGACTCACTTTCAGAGATGAGCCATGCCTGCATGAGTCTTGTTCATTGTTGACCCAGTTGGAAAAAATACTTTCTTAACTATATCCATGGATGACTCATTTCAAGATCAATCGTCTATTATCTAAATCAGCCATCCTAGGACGACGCGCTTTTAGACCCAATTCATGTAGATGGGCTATCCAAGGATGGCTGACCTCAGTCCTTCGTCATATAACTAAGTCATCCACGGATGAATCCCTTCAAGATCAAAACATTCATGGCTGATTCAACCTACGGAAGGAATTCAAGGATCCCTTTTGCTGAATGATGATCCCTCTTTACTCTTACAATGCATAGTATGAAAGCGTATATATTAAAACATGTGTTTGAATTTTAACACCGTCTGTAAGATCTTGCAGAAAATCATTCAAATCGTTAAACGCAAACGAATAACATCCGCTACTGACTTTTCTCACCTTGCTACTTGTATTGAGTAATAATCTCAATCAGAATTTCTGTACTTAACAAGTAGAGACGATTAAATGAGCTTTCGTGATCATTTCACGCTAAAATGCATGTACATTCATGTTAAAATGGTGCAATTATGCGAGTGCATATTTAATTTATCCAAATAATGTAAATGCATGTTGTTAAAATGAACGCTGTATGTATTTCTTTTGAAACCTTTCATGTTATTCTTTAATGTCAGGTTGATAAACAAGCCTACTAAACGCCAAGAAAGCAGATTCTTATTACAGCAAATTGATATCCAAGTCAAAGGGAAAGTATAGGTTCTTGGTTTACAAACTGTATAAAAACATAATTAATTGATTATAACGATGAAATTAGTGTCGCGAAAATTAACAGGATTCAAAGTTGCTCAGATGCACAAATTTATCTCAATACAATTCGCTTCAAACTTTAAGTCGAACATCCTTCTGGTGATGATGGCATGTACTAAACATGTTGCTATTTAGGGGATGGCACAGTACGTGGGGCGTCCGTTTCCTATGGACACAATTCTAGTTTCCTTTATACAATGTACAGTAAACTCTGCTTGTAACGATATTCAGGGGACCGTAGAATTCATATCGTTACATCCGGATATCGTTACACCCGAAAAAAACAAAGAAAAATATCAAACAGGGAATGCCACGCACCAAAAACGTAGCCTCCTCAAAACGAAACCCCCAGCACGCAGACGCGTGCACCACACACACATACACACACGAAGTCAAGTTCGGCATCGGCCGAAACTGAAAGTAGGTAAGGTGTGCTTGATTAAAGACATGTGCAACTCATAATATAGAATACGTTCTGTATACGATTTATTTACATACTACTTACAATTCAAAAATATACGTCATTTCCATCAAAGGTTATGAAAATATATTCATAAATATGAAATAATATAAATACATTACAAAAGAAATGTCACGTGAATGTACAAAAACTTTGCATTTCATTTCATCGTAATAGCAAAATGTACGGTCATTTGCATGATGTGTGAAACATTCAGCGTTCATAAACGTCAGTACAATCTGTACACAAACATTTTAATTTTAGAATAAATATTTACTTAATTTTTTTCGCTCAGCCAAAAGCATTTATCTGTAAATGTAAGAAATATACTTTCAACGCATTTAATTGTTATTGCGATAATTTGCTGGATTACCTGTAATCGTCTGAGAGCCGGTCATTGTCACATGAGTTCACACCGCCTTGCAAACCATAATTATCTCATTAAACGGGAAAACAATGCATTGGGGACCTGAAAAGTGCATCGTTACATCCAAAATATCGTTATATGCGATATCGGTACATCCGGAGTCAAAGAAAAGGAAATATAGAAGGCTCGATTCGAGACTGCAACCACAGCATCGTTACAAGCGGTATATCGGTACAAGCGACATCGTTACAAGTGGCGTTTACTGTATTACAATATTTATGGATATACCAGTATTCCATAACGTATCAGCTAAGCAACAAAATTTACTCTTACTTTAATACTTTTGAGCACTTGGGACGGTATATTCTCTAACTAAACTGGTTACAACGTAATTATTTTAGTCAGCATGGGCTGTTCCATTTAAAGAACTGTTAATTTGAGAAAAGACAATGTTATTTCATGCAACAATTAATAAGATAACAGAATGGTTTAACTTGAAAGGAATATATATGCTATCTTCTCAGTTTGCTGAATGGCCAAATAGACCAAAGGCATAAATACAAATATATTGTTATCCTACACATTAATTGTACGATTTTTCGAACAACTTATCAGACCATAATTCCTGTAAAAAACACAAACATCTTACATAGATATACCGCGAAGCGGTTTACATGCATTGTCTTACCTTCTTATTTACAACACGGTCCAATGCAACTTTAATTACGAAAACAAAACTGATGCAGAAAAACACATGTCGAAATATGAAGACCAACATTCTTCCAGTGCAATTTAGGCTAGAGTGTTTCAAAACAATGTACACATTGTCATCACAGTTTCCATCTTATGAACACACTGTACCTTGTAAATTTGATAAACTCTGAAAGGTATTGATCGAAAAAGAGAGCATTTTTGCATGACCAGTAGAACGGATACTTTTCAAGAACACATGGAATGATAGTCAGTTACAGTTTGTTGCTGTAACTGATTTTTATATTGATTAAAATGTGTCAAGGACATGGCCTGTTTATAATTTTGTTATCGTTTAAAAGTGAATATTTATAACATGGTGAAAAGTTAATTACGCAATAAGCTAATTAATCAGCTGCACATTGGTATGAAATCCAAATTAAGTCAGCAAAGAATAATAATGCTGTAAACGTAACTTATTTGCTCATTGAAAATCATTTAATGATTAATGTTTATAGTACAATATTAGTTTTACACAACTGTTAATTTTAGTTATGTTTAATTAAGGTTTCTTTAGAAATGAACATGTAAGTTATCGAAACAAACTACAAAAGTATTTTTCATTAATACTACAATATACTGATGTAAAAAATGAAATATTAAAGTATAAAAATAGAAATCAATGCTAAGCTATTTTAAAAAGGAAAAGCAAAGAAATAAAAAACAGCAGGCATGAATGAAACAAAACTCAAACTTGAAAAGCAGACTGAAAATTAAGAGTTGACTGCCAAAAAGCCACGCTAAATTCAGTTAAACAGTGTATTATTTAAGTCTGGACTTATTATTAAAACTAGACTTCAGGCGTTTTGCGTTTTGAACAGCCTATAAGTGATATTTCTTATATAATTACACTAATAAAGAGAACAGTAATGTCTCCCCTATCTTCCGTAATAACTAACAATGATTCCATGGTAAAACTGCTTTCCTATTGCCTATAGTGCCGAGGGCTGACTGGAAACAAAACCAACTGCTTAGTGTTTACAGTTCAATTTCATGAATCAGTATTGCTCTAAGGATATACCAAGTCGTCCTTTACTTACCGCTTCTCCGCATCTGGTAATTTAGATACCTCTGTCGGTCTTAATTACAGGAGTGAGCATCGCTAATGGGGCATCCGTCGTTGCATGTTGTTAGACGTTCAGGAATGACTAAGTTAGACGTTCTGGAATGACTAATCCTTCTGTTTTGAGTTAGACGTTCAGGAATGACTAAGTTAGACGTTCCGGAATGACTAAATCGCCTGTCTAAGTTAGACGTTCTGGAATGACTAACCCGCCTGTCTGAGATAGACGTTCAGGAATGACTAACCCGCCTGTTTTGAGTTAGACATTCAGGAATGACTAAGTTAGACGTTCCGGAATGACTAAATCGCCTGTCTAAGTTAGACGTTCTGGAATGACTAACCCGCCTGTCTGAGTTAGACGTTCAGGAATGACTAAGATAGACGTTCAGGAATGACTAACCCGCCTGTCTGAATTAGACAATCTGGAATGACTAATCCTTCTGTTTGAGTTAGACGTTCTGGGATGACTAACCCACCTGTCTGGGTTAGACGTTCCAAAATGACTAACACGCATGATCTGAATTGACTAACCAGACTGTTTGGGATAGACAGTCTCAAACGAATAACCTCCGGTTCTGGATCCGATATATTCTCGAAAGGCTAATGTCAGGAACTGTGTTAGACATTCCTGAATAGCTAATTTTCAATAGGAGGTATATTTCAATACTTGGTTGGCGTATGGGGATTGCTTTAGTTTTGGATTTTTTTTTAATAATTGGGTTTAACATATTTGGCGTAATTAATTTTGACCTTCTTATACAGTTTCTTTTCAAGTATCTGTTTATTTCAGCAATTAGATTGGTTATAGCCTCTAATTTCACGAGATCTAGCCCAAGTGAATTATTCTCGCGACGTATGAGTGATTATGAGTGTATTAATTTTAGTAAAAGACTATTTTGCTAATTATCCTACCCTCATATAAGATGTAGCGCAATATCGGCCTGCCTAATAAACTTTGCTTTATCTAGTCAGTGTCAAGATATCACTTTTGCGGGAACTTTTGAAATCATATATTTTATCAAAATTTTGCATTTAAATCATCACCATTGTATTGGAAATGTCTGAACTTCGAAAATGAGTGGTCAAATCAAAGGCTTTTATCCTGAAACAAAAAAGTTATTGCTATTTTTCACTTTTACAGCACTTCAGCCGGAAATTTTGAAAACAATTTTTTTCCGATTTTTTCATTGAAACTGTTATCATTGTATTGGAAATGTTCTAACTAAGAAAATAAGTGGTAAAATCAAAAGTTTTTACCCAGAAACAAAAAAGTTATTGCATTTTTTCAATTTTCCACAAACTGAATTACACTAGCAAACGTCATATTATATGACGTCAATTCTGCACGCTGTTGCTCTTTCCAACGACTTTTTCTTAATTTTCTGAACAGGTAGGATAAATAGAATATTAGATTACTGTCTGTATAAATTTAAATTTATTAGGCGAGTCTACGAAAAGATATAAGGCTCGGCTCTCTATATATTGTTTCGAGTGTAATATGCCCTTAATCTAAGTCAGTAGATAAAATAGCGCTCTTTCTTGGTTGCAACAAAAAATATTAACGTCATCGCATGTACACATGACGTCATTTAGCGTAAGCGTGTTTTAACAGCAACAAGCGTATTAG